>NW_011889773.1:11632-13006 GCF_000151845.1 Pteropus vampyrus
GCCCGGCTCACCGATGGCGTCTGGCGTGAACCGCCCTGCGCCACGTCGGCCGTGCCAGGCGGCGTCCGCACGCTCGAAACACGCCTGGATTCTGCGAAATGATTTCAGTCTCTCCTCTGCCCCTCCTCTGCCCCTCCGTCTTGTCACGGAGGCCACCACACCGGCGTCGCCGGCTCAGGGGTCTTCCCCGAGCACGCTGGCCCAGGCCCGGGTGTCACCTGTCACGCTCCTCCTCTGCAGTGCTCGCCGTTGGGTGTTGACCGTTTCGGTCACCTGTTCACGGCTCGTCGTCTGCTCACACGAGCAGGCCCCGGTCCGTCTGGAGCAGCGGCTGGCCTGGGGTCGGCGCCCACGCCTGTGGGCTGAGCGGGAGGAAGGACCACAGACAGCAGTAAAGACGACCACCCCTGGGAGCTGGGCCTGTTCACCCACGACGGGGCCGCAGAAACCGCTCTATCTGCCGCCAAATCCTGGACGTGTTACTTGCAGGAACGAACATAAAATAAGGTGGGAAACACTCAGGGTGTTTAAATGTTGTAAGGAGCATCTTGCAACCTTCGTGATTCACAGCTGACGTTTCTATTCCTTGTCTCGAGGCTGCAGGAGGAGGAGGGTCTTCTAGATGTGGGACATCACACGCAAAGGGCTCTGTTGTTCCTACGGACACACCGGGCCAGCTCTCCCAGTGCTCTCTTCCCGGCGGCTGCTGCTTCTCTGCCCAAACCGGGGGGCGGGGCGGCACCAAGGGCCCCCCTCCTCACCCAGGCACCCTCAGCCAGAGGCGCAGGCTTCAGGGGCCATCGAGAACCAGGAATGAGAGGAAGAAGGGGTGAGGGAGCCCAGGCGAGCCAGAGGCTAGAGATGCCTGTGGCCCTGGCCGGGGCAGGGCTGTGCAAGATAGTCTAGGGAGTCCTGTTATGCGGCAGGTGAGCGGAGACTCAGGTGAGCAGATATACAGGTGAGTGGAGACACAGGTGAGCAGCGGTACAGGTGAGTGGAGACACAGGTGAGCAGATATACAGGTAAGGACAGACACAGGTGAGCGGCGGTACAGGTGAGTGGAGATGCAAGGCAGCCTTGAGAAGTGAACAGTGGAACGAGTGCTGGTCCCAGAAAACGCAGCCCCGCCCCATGAGGAGGGCAAAGCATGCTGGGAGAGGAAGGCAGCGGATTCGAGGCCTCAGGCCGAAGCCCGTGCCAGGGGCTCACACTGAGCCTTGGTCCGTTAGGGCCCCAGTGAGTCCTGGAGTAAACGAGCCTTCTCGATTTTAAGGTCCTAAACTGAGCCCTTAAGAGTCAGAGCAGGATGACAGCGCCCAGAGCCAGCGTTTCGAGGTGTAAGAGCCGAACTTTTTGAGGGAGAAGTGGTTTTGT
>NW_011889773.1:13350-14042 GCF_000151845.1 Pteropus vampyrus
GCTGGGTTAGGTGGCCCAGGCTGGACTGCCACCCATGCAGGTGACAGTCTCACCCTTGTCCTTAGGTCAACGACGACTCAGCCTGCACCGGCAGGCTGCATGGTCCCAACAGGGACAAAGCCGGGATTCTGCCAGCGGCACAGGAGAGAAAAGGCCCGTGAAAAGTGTCTGCCCCACACCCAGCAGCCTCGCCACGCCAGAGAGCGGAAATCTCTTCAGCTCCAGGTCGGGACCAGGGAGAACCTAGAAAACAGACTCTGGCCTCTACGACTGTAAACCTACGTGCCACCCACCTTCCTAAGGCAGTAAAAGCGGAAATGGGCCGAATACAGCAAAGGGAGAGAAGCCGGTCAGGTGTCGTGTGTATCACCTGAGCAGGACCGCAGGACGCTGGAACTGGGCGGCAGTGTGGGCTGGGAGGTGCTCCCGGGCACCCGTGTCCCATCTCCCGCCTCCTCACCCTGCCCGAACACGCTGCCACCTGAGAGTCCCAAGAGACACACACACGGGAGCCATACACGCGGGAGCCCCACACGTGGGAGCCCCACACGCAAGAGCCCCACACGCGGGAGCCCCACACACAAGAGCCCCACACTGCCGCCCAGGACATGCGTCTCCATCCTCCCGACCCTGCCAACTTGGATTTTTTTATGTGTGTGTCAAATAATTCTGCTCAATTCAAATATCAGTTG
>NW_011889773.1:14092-16041 GCF_000151845.1 Pteropus vampyrus
TGGGGACCGCTGCGTTAGAGTCTCCCAGCCCTGGAGGAGGACCAGGGCTCGGAAGGGGGTGTGGTGGGAAGTTCCCCAGGTCTGAACTAGGAGTGGCGCCCAGGTCACCGGCCAGCGGTCCGTCAGGCGCCACACCTAACCGCACAGCTCTGTGCCCCAGCAGGGGGAGAGTGGGTTTTGTTGGGCAGTCCGGGGTCTCTGCAAAACTCTGCCTGGAATGCTCTAACCCACAGAGCTGGTTCCTTCTGTCATTTAAGTCCCAGAGAAAATTGTCACCTCCTCTCAGAGGCCAGTGCGACAACCCAATTTAAAGCAATGCCCCCCTCAGCTTACCCTCTTTTCGTCATGATGCTGACCACCACCTCAGACGGTCCTATTCACTGACTTGTTTTACTTGTTCTTTGTCTGTCTCTCTTTTCTACCTCCCAACTGGCTGCACGCTCCATAAAAGCTGACGCTGTCCGGCTCCCCAAGAAGAGTCTGCTGCGTTGCAAGTGTCCTGTAACTACTGTCTGAACAGACGCTAGAAGGCGGGCTGGAGTCGGTATCAACATCGAGGCAGAGACTGTCTGATGCCGAGGTCACCACACACGGCAAGGGCCGCGGAGAAGTCACCGCGCACCAGGGGGCCCCGGAGGTGGCACACACTCAGAAGTCAGACCAGCTCGCTCCCCGCGAGAGGCTCCTTAGTAACGCCCCCTGCAAGCTGGTGGTCTGCAGCACATGCCACCTGACCCCGACGAGCCCTCTGTCGCCACCAACAAACCCCGCTCCGTGCCAGACACTGAGCTGAGTATCTTGAAGGGCATGGCGAGGGGTTCAGACAAGTTCCCGGAGCGTTCACCTATCACAACAACAAAGCGGCGTGCCGAGTGCTGTGCTAGAGAAAGCGTGACATGCACGAGGCACACGGGAAGGCCACCTTAGTCCCTGCCTCTCCCAGAAACGACGCCTCCGGCCCCACCGTGCGGAAGCTCGGGCTGTCGCTGACCGGCCACACTTCCCTGCCCCACCCGCGATGCCGCGGCATTGCCTCCGGCAGAAACCCCTTTTCCTCCCCACCCACCCTTCAAAATTCACTTCAATTCCGCCCCCTTTAGGGGTCCTTCCCCGATTCCCCAGGAAAAGATGCTTGCTTCTTCCCCTCTGCTCCCATTTACCCCGACACGCATTATTAAAATAATCCTGGTGAGGTGTTATACACTTACAGGCCTGCTTCGTACCAGTCTGTGAGTTCTTTTAAGACAGAAACTAAACCCTATTTATCTTTTTAAGGACCTGGCGTGGTATCTGGCACATAGCACATGTCCACAGTGCCTGAGTTTGGCCCTTACGAGGGACTCCAGGATCCCTGTCAGCATTCAGGACCCTGGGAACGAGAAAGAAACTTAAAGCGATCAGTGATACCGTTTCCTACAAAATGCATGCCCCGTCCTCAGGAAAGAGCATATGCACAATAAAGCATCGCCGCCCATCTCTTACGTACATTCAGACAAACTCTCGTGGGCTGCCGAGACCTGGAAATTCATTTTCAAATATAAAGACTGCACCCGAGGAGCGTCCCACTGTCAAGGAGTTGGCAATAGAGAGCTTCTTGGTTTTTACAGCCCAAACCTCATGCGACGCACAGATCTCTAACCACGTTTCAGCACGGTCTGTACGGGGGGAAGTTTCACATACATCAAAAACTCAGTACGACATTCTAGAATAAGGCTACACGCAGGGAGAAATCTCGGGCCATCTTCCAAGTATGGCTGACAGGAGCCCAGGGCCATGCCAGTGGCTTCAGAGAACACAGGGCGTCAATGACAGGTACGACACAGCATGGGGGACTTTGCGAGCATGAACTTGGGGACAGAAGCAAAGTTCCATTTGATAACTTTTCTTGCTGAAATATCAGTTGCCTCCTCTGGATAATTATCGTCACCTTAACAAGACTTCTACTTGCC
>NW_011889773.1:16091-17997 GCF_000151845.1 Pteropus vampyrus
TGGCTCGGCTTGACAGATGGGAGTTCCTGACCCTTCCACAGTCACCTGTTCGGAAGATCAACGCTCGCTTCCTCTCTGTGGCACTGCCAGGAAGCGCGGCTGGCTCGACGTGGCCCCTGAGTGACCGGTGTCTTCGGATGGAGGGCAGACAGCGGACCCCGGTCCCTGCACCGTCTCCTGGCACAGAAGTGATGTCCACCCAGCTAGAGTGTGAGCACACGCACCACCTGCTGGTGTAAGGCAGCCTCCAGGAGGGCAGGCTCCGTAGGTGACACGTGTGTAGCCGTGACGACGGGGCCAGGCCGCACCCCCCCGAGGGGCGCCTGGTGCGTGCTTGGAAAGAGCTGGTGCTCTGGCCTTCCACAGGCCGAGCCTGCCGCACGGACGCGCTCCTCCCAGGCTCTACAGGGGTCGGAAAGCTCCTTCAGCGGGGGCCGGGGAGGAAACGGGGCGGCCTGGGGGCCACAGGTCTCCTGGCCACTCCCACCTCCTCGTCACCACCCCGGGCATGCGCACACCACCCTATCAGTGTGGTCCTTGCAGGAACGGGCCCTGGGCTGGACTGGCCAGCCGTCCGCACTTTGCAGACAGACCATCCTCGCCAGCTTTACAGTCTCACCTGGAGCACGAGAACCACGTCGCGGCTCCTGGATGTGATCTTCCCAGCATTCCCTGAACTCCCGGTGCCCACGAAAGCACCATCATGACGAACGAAAGCCCGGCCGGGCCGACTTCCTGCCTTCAGGTCCTCACAGCGATGGCGACGCCTTCTCCTCACCCCTTAGGGTCTCGCTGTCTTCGGCAGGGGTGCCCAATACCATTATCCTGTCATTAGGGAATTTTGTTTTGTCTGGTCAGAGTCCCCCAAGGTGGGAGGAGTGGTGATCAGGCCCTGAACACACCCTTCGGAGTCTAGTGAGTGGCTTGACCGCCCCTCGTTGTCGCCTCCTCTGAGACCACGTGCTGCGAACACGAGCAGGCGCACAGTAGGCGGCTTTCGCCAGGGCTGCTTCGCTGAGTTTGCATGTCTCAAAATTAAAAAGCAAAAAATAAGTAAAATGTGTTTCTGTACTTTGAGAGTTAGATACTCATACAGGAAGTGACCATTTTCCTCTCTCTTTTTTTTCTTTATCTAGGACCATCCTGGTCTCCAACTGGTCAACCAAGGACCCCCGTTTCTAAGAAGAGCGAAATCCCCTAGGGTGGCGGCGTGACCTGTAAGGGTTACGCTGAAGCTGCTCAGACCCCGCGTCGTCGGAAAGGAGATGTCCTCACGGCCTCGTCGCCATCATCGTTGAGAGGGAGCCGCCTGCAGAGACGTCTCGGGCTCGGAAGCATCAGTCCGGGGGACGGACAGTGAA
Organism: Pteropus vampyrus; assembly: GCF_000151845.1. Lineage (NCBI taxonomy): Eukaryota > Metazoa > Chordata > Mammalia > Chiroptera > Pteropodidae > Pteropus > Pteropus vampyrus. The sequence continues at coordinate 17,453 of NW_011889773.1, forward strand.
AGGTTCCGTCGCTGGTTCCGGGCCGAGAGTCCAGCCCACCCAGGACAGCTGTGAGCCCCGCCACACACGCCCGGACTGCGTGACGAGGGTCCCCGAGGATTCTGGCCCAAGCATTAGGACTGACTTTCACATACGAGCTTTCGTGTTCGACAGGGAGAGGTGAAGCAGGTAACACGGGAGCAGGAGACAGGGCCCCAGCCCGCCGGAAAGTCGTTCCGAGAAGGAGGAAAAGAACAAGCAGGTGGCATCCCACAGCTTGGTGACAGCCGTGCACCACGCGAGCAAAAATCGCTTTTACCCCAAATTACGACATCGCAAACCAGCTACTTATTTTTAGCTGGTGGCGGGACAGCGTTACCCAAAAGTCTTTGCTTCTGTCAAAGTGCTCGCCAGCGATGACAGGGACAGCCGCCCCTTGGAAACAGGCTTTTCCGAGTGTGGACGATTTCTTAAGACACACGGTGCCACAACTTCCCTCCAGGCGTTCCGGAGACCACACAACGGCGGTGCAAAGGCTTGACGAAGGGAAACACGCACAGGCTGCG
>NW_011889773.1:18444-18816 GCF_000151845.1 Pteropus vampyrus
CTAGTAAACCTTACACGATGGCAACTAAAACTCCACGCTGGAGACCCCCAAACTGAGCACACGAGCACCAGCTGTTTTGTTATTCAAGAATATTCAGCTTCTGGGCAAGATGGCAGATAGGCATCGCGCCTCCTCTCACGACCACATCAAAATTACAGCTAAACTGTACAACGACCGTCACTGAGAATCACCTGGAATCTAGTTAAATGGGAGTCCTGCAACTGGGGACCCACAGAACAGGCCACCTCAAGACTGGTAGGAGACACGGACCAGGCTAGTCCCACGCCCGCGTGTGGCGGTCGCGAATCGGGAGGGACGCCTTGGCCGCGGGGGTCCCCTGAGGAGCGAGGGGTCCCGGCCCCACACCGGGCC
>NW_011889773.1:18866-19578 GCF_000151845.1 Pteropus vampyrus
AGAAGCCTGGGGCGTGCGTGATGTCCCGTTGGCAGAGGCTGCAGCTTTCCCGAGGTGAAGGGGATTCACGGGGAGTGACAGGGTCCCGGGGAGTGGCTGACAGGGCCTTGACTCTACCGTATAAGCTTCGGATTCTCTGGGAAGGCAGAGAAGGGGGCACAGTCCCCTGCAGGAAGGACGCAGGAGAAGCGACGAGAGCACGACTCTGCGTGTCTCCTGGCGACAGAGCTCGTCCTGGGCGGCGCCTCTTCCTTCACGTGTGAAAAGGTTCGAGCCGTGGGTAACACTTACCGAGGAGGTCGGGGGCGGGGAAGCAGCGTCGGCCAACAGTGCCGATGGGAGGACAGCGTGACGGGCGTGACAGAAGGCGAGGCCGCTGTGAGTCACAAATCAGAGCTGCCGGGTCGAGAGAGCAGAGATCCAGGGAGGGGTCGCGCCCCACGGTGCCAGGGGCCGGGGTCCGCACGCGAGTTCCCTGGACGTCCCTGCTGTCACAGGCCTCAGGAAGGGGTATCAGAGACGGTGCCCAGAGAGAGGGACCTCCCTCCCTCGGCCGAAGCGCATGCCCGCGGTCGCTGGGGCGCTGGTCCGCCGCTGTGTTCCGACGTGCCTGTGACGTCAGAGGCCGGGGAGGGCGGGGGGAGGGGCGCGTCTGCGCAGGTGGGGGGGACCGACGTGGTGGCACTCGCGGGCGTGTTGGTGGCGGCGGCCG
>NW_011889774.1:0-326 GCF_000151845.1 Pteropus vampyrus
ATGCAGCTAATTCAACAGAATGACTACTTTGGAGCCCTTAATGGATGCTGACTCTTGGTGTTTCTCCCGAACTCCCTCACTTGATACCATAGTAAACCAAAATTATCCTCTGCTGAAGACAAGGTCTCTCCTCCAGTCTAATGAGGAGGGAGGCATCAGTGTGAGGTTAATGAATCTTCCAAAATCTCCCACACAGTGATGATGAGTCAAGTTCCTAGCGCGTAGACGGACCCTAGACTCTGACCTTTCAGTCCCCTCCCGGCCTTGCTGTTCACCGTCCCCCATGACGTCTCCGCTCCTTTCCCACGCATCTGGAGCCTCTCCTG
>NW_011889774.1:1211-6032 GCF_000151845.1 Pteropus vampyrus
ATATATCCCTTTGTGGCCAACAGCAGTGAGTCACTGACTCACTGAGCCAGAGAGAGCAGTGATCCTTCAGGTTAGTCCAGAGAGGTACAAAGAGGGATTCACATCAGAGCTGAGCCCAGTCAACAAAATATTTCTTAGGGTCCTTTTTTCTCTAGAGGTGTACACAAAGTCTGACTTTATGACTTGTCATGAGATTCATGGAAATGATCTTCTCACTGAAAAACATACTTGTAGCAATATTTATCCAAACAATTCACAGGCACTCTTGTCATTCATTATACTGACTAAGCATAAAACGTGTTAGATAGCTCAGAATCATCTTTAAATGGTAGTTGTATTTAAGATCAGCTGTTAGATAAGGGACTAGTATGGACTCATGTTATAAAAATTCCCTTGTCTCTGGGAGGCCTCAATACTCAAGGTTTGGGTGGGAAGGAAAGTGGAGCGGTCATTCCTCCTTAGTCTGTCATAGGGGTCACGGGACCCTCCATCGCCTCCTGCTGGCTGTCAGTATATATTGCAGGGACAGGGGCACCAAGGAAAGGCAGCATTTGAACATGATCTGTGAGTCGTCCCAGTGAAGATGGGCTGTAGTTTCCACGTAAACATAAGATTTCAAAGATTTAGTATAAAAATAATGTAAAAGGTATTAATATTTTCATATTTAATCCATGTTGAAATGATAATATGTCAACTAATTGAATTAATGAAATAGATATGGGACATGGTTCGATAGTGTAGCAGTTAGCATGTCTGCTTTACAGGCAGAAGGTCCTAGGTTCACATCTCAGTGGAGCCACGGTCCATGATCTACGGCCATGCCACCCTGAACAGGCTCGATGTTTGATCTCAGATGCGAAGCAGGGTCAGACCTGGTTAGGACGTGGATGGGAGACCACCTAGGAAGACCAGGTGCTGTAGCCATAAATGACAATAATAATTAAAAAAACAGATAGATTATGAAAACTAAATCCACTTTTTCTTCCAATTGTTAAATGCATATCCTGTAAAATTTTAATTTGCCTGTTTGGATCAAATGTATTAATCTCTTTCAAAGGGCTCAATAGGAAATCACAATATCAGCTGCTTGCTGTTGAAAAGGGAGAAAGATCTTCCTGGCACCTTGAGGAGAGGCCAAATCTTGGGTGTGAAAGCACAAGAGACGACACAGGACGGTGGTGGAGACCAGGCATTCAGAGGCCAAACGACCTCGGTTCTGCTGCTGGGTCAGCCACTTTCCAGTTCTGACCGCAGACGGGTTGCTCTCCTCTGCATGTCTCAGTGTCCCCACCTGAGATGAGGTGATGACGAGAACGTTTCTTCACAGAGTGTCTCTGATTAAGCCATTTAGCAAATACGAAGTGCCGTGAATGGTGCCGCTACCTCTTAAGCACACATGAATGTTTCCTTCTCCTCCTTGCCTTAATGTCCTTATTCTCATCCTTCCACTTTATATGGACCAAAGCCAGCAGAATAGTGGAAGGAGGAAATTACAGAAACAGAATGTTTGGGATTTTGACGTTGAAAAATTTCTTAGCTACACTAAAAGGAACACACCTGTGTACACACACACACACACACACTCACACACACACACACACACCATGCACACACAACACAGATGCACTGCCTTTTGCACAGCTCAAAGGAGGCACATCCAGGACCCTGATGACATGGTGCCTAGACCTTTGGGTCCAGAGACATGGTCCTGCTGCTCCAACAGAGACATCACGATGTCCCAGCAGAGCTGCCGCAGAACCACTTCATGCTTGCAAAGATCGTGATGTGTTTCATCTCATCCCCCTTATCTCACTACAGTGAGCCCTGTGTGACTCCTGATTGAGGTAGGGGTGCCCCGTTCTGCGGAAACTACAAGCCTACGCTGCACACACTGACATCGCTGTGTATCCTCTGACCTGTCCACCGAGGACAGCATGGAGACCTGAGTGGCAGAACAGGACAGCTGGAACTTAGGGCTGGCTCGGGCTGCTGTCACTAATGGTGGAGACTTTGGGCCACAGTATAGCAATACCTCACACTGATCCCTCCATGTCAATCCAGAAAGGCACAAGATTAAAATTAAAGGGGTTTTAGATTCATCACGTACCCTCGGACTTGATCTAGGTCGGGAGGACCGGGACCTGGGTTGGAGGGAAAACTCATCATCTTGTTGTCCTGGGGACTTCATCAGGAAGGCAGTTGCCATTCACTGCTTCACTGAGCTGTGAAGCCGTTGCCTCATTTATGGCCTGATTGGAGGCTATGGAAGCCATCTTGTCACATGTCAGAGACTTGCTCACTGTGGTGATTCACAGAGCAAGGATGGAGCCTGGATGTCCAGACATGAATGGGCCGTGCAGGGGAGGTTCAGAGTCGCTCTGGACTGTCAGATAAGCCCCACTGATCTTTGTGGATTTGGTGGTGCACCCCAACCTGCAACCACCCAAGGAGAGGGTAGGCAGACACACTGGCATGCATTGAATTGTGTGCCCCCAAATTCCTGTATTAAAGTCCTAACCCTAGTACCTCAGGATGGAAGCTCATTGGAAATAGGAGTGTTGAAGATGCAATTAGATCATTTAAGCTGAGGTCATAGGGGAGTAGGGGAGGGCTCCTAATCCAGTACATTTGACGGGTGTCCCCAGAGAAAGGGGAAATTTGGAGACAGACACAAGGGAGAACACCACATGAGGATGGAGGCAGGATCTACCAGCCAAGGACAACAAAGAGGCCGGCAAACCCCTAGAGGTTAGGAGACAGCCAGGGAGCAGATTCTCCTTGTCAGCCCATGAAACACCAGCCCTGATTACACTTGATCTCAGACATGTAACCTCAGACTGTGAGCCAATATTTCTGTATTGTCAGCACCGAGCATGTGATATCTGTTATCACAGCCCCAGCATCTACACAGTTCCCTGTAAGGTCAGGGTGCTCAGAGTATCAGCCACTGCTTCTGTCCCTGTGATCACAAACTCCTGGGAGGAGACTCCTGCCATGAGCTTCCCTGCCCTGCAGGATTTGACTCTCTTCCCAGGAGTCTGTGTTATTCACCAAGCAGCACAATCTCTCCTGTAATCTAAGACCCTCTGATCTCATGCCGGAGCCTTCCAGGCTCATGTGGGAAGCGATGCTCACAGCCTCCAGAGTCTGTCTTGCCCCACAAAGGTATTCTGTACATTTTTAAAATTATTATTATTTATGGCTACAGCAACTGGTCATCCTAAGAGGTCTTGGTCTCCCATCCAAGGACGAACCAGGCCCCACCCTGCTTATCTATAGAGATCAGTCATTAGGCTTGTTCAGTGTCGCATGGCCGTAGATCATGGATCGTGGCTCCACTGGGGCGTGAACCCAAGACCTTCTGCGTGTAAAGCAGATGTGCTAACCGCTATACTATGAAACCACGTTCCATTCTGTAGTTTTAATGGCAGCGTCACCAAGACTGTAAAAGCTCAGTCACTACTTATTGGTCCCTGTACACAGTCGCCCTCACAGAACTCAGTCTAACTGTGAGAAATGCCATAAAAGAGACATGTGCCATGACCTGCAAGGGGGAAACATGGTGTCCTGAGAGATTATTCAGCAAAAGCATCTCACTCAAACCTTATGTCACAGGTGGCTTTTCCTGAGGAAGGTACTTTAAACATAACCTTGAAAGATAATTTGGTGCTGACCGGGTAAGCATGAGTATTCCAGGAAGGGATGAGGGTCTGAGAACTGAGACCAAGCATTGGGTGGGTGCAGAGATTGATGGGGAGGTGGGAGGCATCTCAGATGGGAGGACCATGGTGCCCTCAGGGCTCCAGAGCTGCTGGTTGCAGACCACGCCTGACCCCCTGTAGTCGGAGGAGCTCCCATCCACAATTATGCTTCCCTGGGTAACATGGTAGTGTGGTCAACGTCAAGTGTCCCTCCATTCCTCTCCTCGGTAATGGAAAGAGAGGTCAGAGCTGCATACCTGGACAGAGAGGCCCTAATCCCAGGATGGGGTGGACAGCAGTAGTTACAGCCAGGACCTCAAGGTGCCATGTTTGCTCTATTTCTGTCTGGACTCTGAGCCATCCTGACATCCCCTACCTTTGCCTCTCTTGAGCTGTCAGGTGGGTGTCTGAGCACACGGGCCACATACAGGAAGAAAGGTTGTTTCCAAGTGACCTCAATGAGCTGATGCTCTCAGGGATTCGCCTGCATCAAGGTGGGAGGGAGGAGGTAGTTTCATGTTTTGCCCTTGAATGCAGAAGGTGTCCCACATCATGGGAGCTGACAACAGACCTGGGCACAGGAGGTGAGTACGGCCAGCCCAGACTGCTGATCTCGCTAACTCATCACTTAGAAAGTGGGAAAAAGCACCCTTGCCATCTCTGCTTGGGAACCGCAGTAATAATCAACATTTCCCTGGGCTGGAGGACAGGGAGGCGCAGTCTCCAGAGCTGGAGTCTGGGGGCTGTGAGATGTGATTCTTGACACCGTCCTCGGCCATGTGGAACTGTGTGCACGACCTGTTGGTCAAAACAGAAAGGATTATAACCCCCAATTGTCACTGTTGCCCCAGCACAAGAGATGCTGACCATCTGTCCAGGGGACCAAGCTGTCCAGAGAGGAGAGTCCGGACATACTGTTCCCCCGAGCCTGACGGTGTGAGGGGTATGGACAGGGGCAAGTGCAAGTCCAAGACACCGTGGAGCCCGGGTGGGAGGGAGAGCAGGTCCCCTGTGGTTCACAGAGGTGCCTTCCTGTGGTGACTCTCACCTGAGCTGTGAGTAGCAGGTGAGGAGGAGGGAAGCCATGCTCACTGTGGTCCTCAGAAGACCAGCAGGCAGA
>NW_011889774.1:7574-9033 GCF_000151845.1 Pteropus vampyrus
GAGCTCTTAAGCTGGCATGTTTTCCTCACCCTAATTCAGGCAGTGCTTTGGCAACTGGGAGTCACTACACTGACCTCTCTGAGAAGAGCATGAACCTGGGGGACCATTTTCTGAACCTACAGCACTTCTCAACGAAGGCACCGATGAGAAACGCCAGGGTCCCTGGCAAGGGCGCGTGGGCAGTGAGGTCACAAGAGGGATCTGCGTGGACAGCACAGTGTTCTGCTCCACTCAGTATCTCAAACTGTCATGAGAGCCTGTGGCTTCGGAAGCTCAGCTGAGCTGGGCAATTGTGGGGTCTTATCCTAATCAGTAGGGTGAAGGAGGGTCCAGGGATGACCATACGGAAAGGCCAGGTCATTGACCACTGGACAAATATCTTCCTCTGTTTGTCCTTCCACCCAAGCCATCTGTCCCCAATTCACACTCAGGGCCTGACAACACCATGACAGCCTGGTCCACCCAGCCCTGAATCTACTCCTGGTCCACCTTAGGCAGAGATGGCTGAGGGCGGAGTGAGAATGTGTAGCCAGGAATCCCAGATCGAGGGACTTGGGCCAGACTTGTTCACGGCTTTGTCTGCAGTTCTTGAGGGACCAGAGTATTGTGTGACACAGACCGGGAAGGGGGTTTGTGTCTCACTTCCCCATCTGCTTGTGTCACTGTGAGCATTACCACTGTCCCACACCTGACAGTAATAGTCAGCCTCGTCCTCGGCCCGGGTCCCGCTGATGGTCAGGGTGGCTGTGTTCCCTGAGTTGGAGCCTGAGAATCGGTCCGGGATCCCTGAGGGCCGCTTGCTATTCTCATAGATGACCAGCACAGGGGCCTGGCCTGGCTTCTGCTGGTACCATTGAGAGTATTTATTACCAATATTGTTTCCTTCACAGGTGATCCTTGCTGTCTGTCCCGGAGACACGGACAGTGAGGGTGGCTGAGTCAGCTCATAGGACGCCACGGAGCCTGCAAGAGAGAAAAGGAGAGGTGGGCTTCCAGAGCTGAGTCTCATGTGCAGAAGATGCAATCTGCCTGGCCTGGACCGAGCTCCAGAGTTTCATTGTGTCCACAGGATGCCCTAACATCCCTATCTATCCTAACCCCAATGGCTCTTAGGCCCGACTGGGGGATGGAGCTTCTGCAATGAAAAGCCCTTCATGCTCTGGCAAGTGCTGCCCTTCTGGGCTCATAGGGAGCCAGTGAGCACAAAGGGGTATTTTAGCCCCGCCCAGGCCCTCATCCTGTAGCAGAGTCATTAGCATCCTGCCCCCACTGGCAGATCCCTGCTGAGACCAAAGACTGGGCCTGCCTCTCCTGAGCCCTAAGGCAGAGGATGGCTGTGAGCCTGGATGCAGCACCTGTGCAGTGAGCAAGGAGGCCAAGGAGGAGTGTGGTCCAGGCCATGGTAGAAGCAGCTCAGTTCTGTTCTCTGGGCCTGAGACTGGGCAGGTTTCCTCCCAGG
>NW_011889774.1:9083-20236 GCF_000151845.1 Pteropus vampyrus
GTGGTCCAGGCCATGGTAGAAGCAGCTCAGTTCTGTTCTCTGGGCCTGAGACTGGGCAGGTTTCCTCCCAGGCTTCTCTTATCCCCTTGCTGGAGACAGTTGCTGGGTATGCAAATCAAGTCACGTCAGGGGTATTGCCTGAGGAGCTTGTGGTTTCAGTGAGGAGCTTCGCCTCAAGGGACACAGAAAGGGGAAGAGTGGTCCCTGTGGACATCACCCTCAGCCCAGGGAATTCTAATCCACTGTCTGGTGCCATAGTCTGGGGCTAACACATCTACTGCAGACTTCTCATGGCCTCAGCCCCGGGTAGATCTGGTCATTGAGAGTTAGAGGTGACGTGTCTGCATGTTCTGAACACATTATAGAATGGTGACTATAGAGGTGACCATACGAGCCTTAGGTCAGTGCAGTGTCCCACCCAGATCACAGTCTGTGAGCATCAGAACCTGAGCTCATTCCCACCTTGCCCAGTGTGCACAGACTCTTTAGGAGCCACTGAGGTGCAGTGAGTTTCTGTCCTTGGTGAGAGCTCCTGGGGCAGGTCGTAGATGCTGTGCCTCTGTACCCCAACCCTAACGCAGTGTGCACAGGGACAGATCTTGTTGTTGAGAAAAGTTGAAGAGGAACAGAATTTGAGCACGAATGGAGTGGGCTGCAGAGGAATGAAATACCTGGACCTACGCTAGAGGAACAGGCAGAGTCTACATAAACACATCTGACAGACATGCTGTCAGAAGTTTACATAAAAGACGATAGTGTAGAAAACATACATTTTTTTTCCAGGTATGAGGTGATGGTTAACAACCCTCCTGCATGTTCGAATCCCTTATGCCCAGGCCCACCCCACCTCCAGATGTCTTTGCCAGCTGGTCTCTGCTGCCCTCTGGTGGCCGCTAAGAATCGACTGTGTTGATGCAGTGGCACCCTTGCTTGGTACAGTTGTTTGTAAATTCAGAACCTACGATTCAGGTTCTGATTCCCTGACCCATGGACTGCTGGCCCAGGGGAGAAATTACTGTCTTTTATGCCATCCCTGCTTTTCTCAAGGCCAAGCTTGGAGGCTCAGATCACCCATGAAAATATGATCAGGTTCATTTAGAGGAGGAGGGGGCAGGACTTACCTGAAGCATCACTGCAGGTATCTCTGGGGTGGTGGGTGGTCATGGGTGAGATTCTGAGTCTTGGAACAGGGAACACAGGACTCAGTGGCTGCCTCTCACTGGTGCCATCTGCTGGTGTAGGGCCCACAGAGGGCGGTAAATGCTTCTGCTCTAAGACAGAGACAGGAGAACACTCACCCAACAAACATTGATTCAACCCACTTTGTCTGGAAATCACTTGAATGGGACCATTGTGTGCTTGGGGCAGCATAGCAAACACACTTGTTTTATTGACACAGCAAGCAGACCCCCCACCTTCTCTCTGTGTCTTGTCTTTCATATTTGTTTCGTAGCCAGACAATTGCTAATCTCAGCTCCCTATTGGCCAAGATTGACCTTGTGGCACAGTGTTGGTCCATGGATGTGTCAGTCGGCTGAGCTTCTTTCCAAGAAACTTTCGCTCTTGTGACGTAAATAAACAGACTAGATTTATGCAGTGCCTTTCCTCTGGAACCTGGATGGGATAGCTGGAGCTGCAGCAGCCATCCTGAGCTCTGTCTTCAAAAAGAATGAAAGCGAAGCCTTTACAGTAGTGATGGTGGACCAGATAGTGAGAAAGATCCGAGACCTCAGTGGATTGCTGAGGATCTGGAGAACAACGAACTGACTCCAAACTTATTATTGCAGGAGAAAAATAAGCTCCTGTCTATTGGTGCCTCTGATTGTTATGTGTGTGTTCTGGCATTCAAAACGTTCCTGAATAATGAGGGTAATAATTAGCACACGTCAGTCAATCACACCAAATGATGATAAGGGAATAATTGAGTGGCTCTTGGTGAAGTGCAGATAATTGGTCGATACCGAGCAAAAAATGACAGGCAGGTACTGTGTGGTGTGAGGCTGAACGAGTCCTCTCCGGTGAGGTGTCACTGGAGCTCTGTCAGGATGGGAAGATGAACAAGGAACAGGAAGTGTGTTTGGGGAGAGTGGAGTCAGTGCCCTGTGGGGAGCATCTGGTTGGTCCGAAAATGAAAGACAGTGAGAAAATGTTATTTTCCTTTCTCTTTTGAAAGATACTATCCATTGGGTGAAGACGTAAAAGTAGACAGAGTTTTTCTTGTTTTCATTGTGTTGTTTTGTTTTTGCTTTTATTATTCTGGAGACATCGCTCTACTCTCTTCTATATGTGATGTTTGGTAGGTTAGTCGACTCTGCTTACTCTGCTCCCTCTCTGCATGGAACCTGTGTCCTCTCTCTGACTGGTTTTATGATTATCCATTCGACGCTGGTTTAAGGAATTTGATTATGATGCGATGATGAGCTTCCTTCCCTAAAGGGTCTGATTCCTTCTTCAGGAGCCCATCTTGGTCCCCAGGCAGCCTGGTCTCTCCTGTAACCTAAGTCCCTCCCTCTGGGGTCACAGTGGGGAGCCATGCACACGGTCCCCAGAGTTCTTCCTGACCCCCTGCACATTCTGTAGTGTCCCGTGTGAATATCACCATACTGTACATGTCCAAAGTCAACCACTTTGTCTTGCCCTATGCACAATGTCACCTTCATAGGTGAGTGTAAATAACTATGACAAAAGTTGTTTTAAATGAGGTACTGTTTTTTTTTGTATCTGGGAGTTTGATCGAAATACTTTTATTTTCTTCGTGTCCTCGCTTAACATGTTCAATTATTCGTACTTAGCATGGGTGCAGCACAACAAGAAAAAAAAAAACCGTTTTACCTGAATATGCAGCCTCCTGCTTGTCCTACGGATTTCAGACATGCCAATCAGAGAGTTGCATGAGCCAACTCCTTAAAATCTCAATCCATGTATTTATCTACCCCAGATATTAGCTAGACTACATAGGTAAGTTTCTCTACATAAAGAAACATATATATCCATATTCATATCTGTATCTATATGTGTTCTCTATCTATGTTCATAACCGTATTCATAGGCATATGCATGTCTATACCCATATCCATATCCACATCCACATCCATATCCACATTTATATCTATGTCTATCTCCTATTGGTTCTGTTTCTCTGGAGGACCCAACAAACAAACCTGATTGGTTACGACTTAATTGTTCAAGGTTTATTTTAATGGTAACTTATCCAGCACTAATTTGTCCAGGTCCACCTTGCCGTGATGTCATGTCACTTCACACAGAGGATGAGAATATCTTCACATGTTTTTCCACCACCAACGGTTACGCTATATCACTGTCAAAAATTCGATTTAGATATTCATGAAAAACCACTGCGTATTGTTATTAAGTTTTGATTTACACACAATGACGTTAATTACGGACATTAACATAAGGCAGACGATTCTCTATTTATCCATGTAGTCACCAGATGTGACGCTTTACGATCACTGTGTAGATGGACATTTCTATCTGGCATCATCTTCCTTCTGTCTGAGGTGCCTGTTCCTATTTTCCTTGATGTTCTACTGGTGATAAATTCTGTAAGTTTCTGCCTGTTTGGAAAAGTTTTCTTTTGCTTTCATTTTTAAAGGATATTTTCACTTCATAAATTCAAAGTTTAGAGATTTTTCTTTAAAAAAACATTTTTTAAAGCTTTTCTTTTCAGAGTTGTGGCTCCACTGTCTTCTTACTTGCTTCGCTTGAGTGAGAAATCGGCTTTTTCCACGAGGTTTATGCATCTGCATGTGACATTTGTTTCCTCTCTGGCTGTTTCTACTATTGTCGCATGGTCACTGGTTTTTGTGAATGTAACTCTGAGTGTCTCTGCTCTTTTCTCCCGTTTCCTGCTGTTGAATTCGGTTAAGTTTCTTGAATATTTCAGTCATTGTTTTCTTCAGTATTGAAACATTTGGGGCCATTGTTTCTTTAAGCATTTTTTTCTATTCACTCCTGTTTGTCTTCTCTGCTCTGGGACTCCAAATACATGACTCTCGGGCTAAATGAAGTTGTCCTGCAAATCACTGAGCCTCACTGCTCACCGCTTTCCATCTTTTTTATTTCTTCACTGTTTTGAATAGTTTCTAATTTTATGTCATTAAGTTCAGCAAACTCTTCTTCTGCAGTGTCTAAACAGTTGCGAATCTCTAATGTGCATTTTTATACTTCGACACTACAACATTCATCTCTGAAAGGTGAGATGTGGTCGTTTTAAATGTAGTTGAAGTCGGCACTTAGCGTGTTCAATCATTCCACGAACGCTTTAAACAAAGGGACTCCTTGTGCAGTATTAATTTTATGTACTATCTCCCAGTGAACCCTCTGCAGAACAAGTCTGGAGGGCAAGGAAAACAGGGCCGCCTGGGGATCTCAGATCTGGGAACCTGGGCCAGACGTGTCATGTCTCACCCTCTGAGGGCTGGAGGAGAATGTGACAGTGACGGGGAAGGGAATCTGTGTCTCACCCGCCCATGTGCCTATGTCACTGTGTGTTTCATCACTGGCAATATCCACACCTCACAGTAATAGTCAGCCTCGTCCTCGGCCCGGGTTCCGCTGATGGTCAGGGTGGCAGTGTTCCCTGAGGTAGAGCCAGAGAATCGGTCAGGGATCCCTGAGGGCCGGTTGCCAAAATTATAGGTGACCAGCACAGGGGCCTGGCCTGGCTTCTGCTGGTACCAGTGCATATAATTACATTCTCAGTGATATCTGCAGAGCAGATGATCCCGGCCATTTGTCCCAGAGCCACAAACACTGAGGGCGGCTGGGTCAGCTCATAGGAAACCATGGAACCTGCAAGAGATAAATAGAAAGAGTTGAGGATAAAGGGTCCGGTTCCAGAGGTCCAAAAGGGTTCCGATCTGGGCTGAGCTCAAGGTTTGGCAGAGCTCCAGGTCAGGATCCTATGGGGGCTGAGATGTAGACAGAGCCTCGGGGTCAGCACCTGTGCAGAGAATGAGGAGAGGGAACAGTACGGGTTCCAGGCCATGGTAGGGTCTCCTCAGAGCTCTTTCTCCTGAGACCTCACTGGCCTCCCCCAGCCCCCTCTTATCCCTTTCTCATTCCTTTGGGGTGGTGATGATTTAGTGTTTATGCAAATGTACTCCTCATCTGGGTTTCTTTTTTTACTTTTTTTAAAATTTACGCCCATAGCACCTGGTCTTCCTAGGTGGTCTCCTATCCAAGTACTAACCAGGCCCGACGTTCTTAACTTCCAAGATCAGACGGGATCAGGCTTGTTCAAGATGGCATGGCCCCAGACTCATCTGGGTTTTGTAAGGGAGGAAGTAGCAGATTTCATTCTCACCAGCTAGAGGGGGCAGGGCAAGTGACTGAGGAGGAAGGAGTAGAGTTCCCCAGCTGCTTCTAAGCTGCTTCTAAGAAAATCAACCGTAGACTCTACCTTTTCTGATCACAGTCACCTTCCTGGGGTGCAAAAACATGGCCACTGTCCAACCCTTTGGGCCTGCGATCTGTCCTGGGCTGGTTCAGCACGGCTGTGGGCATTCCAGGAGCCTGGCCATGGGCTAACCTGGGCCAACTGAGAGATAAGTAACAATCCCTGATTCAGCAGCTGGTGGTCAGTGGGCCCTGTCCACTTCCTCTTTCTCCTTCACATCCTCTCTGTGACCCCCATACATATTTTACTTCCATCTTTTGACATATCCTTAGACATGGTTCTATTTGTTAGGATATTTGTTCATTGTCTCAAGTATGATTGTTTTCTTGTTAAACATCCACTTGCTTTTGAAGTTTCACACCAATTCCTAGTCTCATTTGACACTTATGACATCCCCCACCCACAAGAATGCCCAGGTCAACAGCTGGGACCAGGCTTCCCTGATGCATTGTTCAGATGAGGCATCCACTGTGTCTGTGTCCCATCAGAGTCCTGTGGTGACACTGTGTGAATCTGACCTTCAGAAGTGGTCCATTCAGCCTGAGGAGAAGAGACGCACTGTCTCGATTTCCTTCTGTGGGCTGAACCTTGGACGGAGCTAATTTGCAGGCTAGACTCCCTCTGAGGCTCCACCCTGGCTGCTCTGGCTGCAACTCTGCTGTCCCCTGCTGGTGGAGAAGTGCTCAGACAAGAGCTTCCCTCTTGTGGGTCACACCAAACCACCTGTCACCTGAGAGGGCGTGGTCTAGAGAATCCAGCCCTCTCTCTGTGCCACTGTGACCCCCGCCTTGCGCTGCCCAGTCCAGTACAGAAAGGTGCAATGAGGGCTTTGGGAAGTGGCCGGCAAATTACCGTAACCATGTACCAGGGTCGAAATGCCCTTTCTTTACCCTTTGTTTTTATTAGAAGAATGCAGAGTACAAGATAAACTGTATGTCTCCTAAAAAATAGAAAAATGTAGAGAAATCCGTGTGACACCTTGTAGGCCACCTCATTTCCTCTGTGTTTTGGAAACAAGACTGTTGCTTTTTCCACTCATATATGAGCAGCTCAGCTATGTTATCACCCGGAACGGTTGAACTTCTTGCACTAAAGCTCTAAACTAAAGTTGAGCATGTGTATCATCATCATCACCATCATCATGACCACAGTCCTCATAGTCATTATCACTAATATTATCTCCAATTCATCACAAACCTCTCACAGTTCACGGGGTAGGAATTCCGCACTAGACTTGACTGCCATTTTGATGACCTGGGAATCTCATGCTATTTAGAATGGACCATATCCATCACCCAGAAGCATTATCTGTACTGAGCTCCTGTCCTTGAACTCCTCAGAGAAAGGACAGAAGATTCCTAGACCTGGGGGTCACTCACTGGGACTCCCATTGAGTCCCGTTTCTGGAGTATGGACCATTTAATTGGGAAAATTGAGCTTCTGAAAGTCATTATTGCTTTTCTCATTACATAAGATGTAAAGTTTAGGCCCAGAGGGATTCACAGAAAACAGAGAAAAGTTGGGGTGAGGTCAGAAGAGAAACCCAGCGGTCCTGGATTCAGACCTTGGCTCTTTAGGGCAGCGCTTGATCAGGGCAGGAGGGAGGGAGAGTGAGGGCCGGGCTGGGTGGCAGGGCTTGTGTCTCCCTGGCTAATTGCTGTCCCCATCATGGCCTGGCCATCAGAGGAAGACACCTTCGTTCTCAAGTGGAGGTGTGAGCAGGCCTTGCCCAGCTTAGAGCTGGAGAATCTATGGGATGGTGGAGGTAGCTGTGTTAGTGAATGGTCCTGGCTTACGTCCTGTTGGCTCTGCCCTGCAGAATTGTTTTGTCATCCCTCCCGACAGGTGGGATTATCAGGTGTGTCATAAGCACTCCACTGAGAGCAGCTGAGTTTTCATGAGACCTCAGATCAGCAGGTTCAGGGACTTTAGGACTCTTTCACAGGGTCCTACCTCCTGCAGCATCCCCCAGGCTGAGCTCAGGGTCAGGGCCAGGCTCAGGGTCCCATGGGGCTGAGTCTGGGGAAAGGACCTGGGAGGCAGCACTGGAGTAAACAGGGAGGAAGAAGAGCACGAGATGGGTGGTCATGCTGGGGACACCCTAGAGCTCTGACTCATGAGACCACGGCTGGACATGTGACCCCAGCCTCCCTCACACATGCACTCGTCCCCGTGGATATGGTCTTTCTAGGCTGATGGAGAGAGCTGTCTAGGCTTCTGTGTGGAGTGTATAGACTTGATTCATATGGATTTCTGTTTGCCTCTTACTAATAGCTCATAGGGGAGGGATTGTCACTCTTTTTTGAAAAATCTTAACGTGTATGGGGAGAGAAGGGAGAAGTGAAGGGTCTTTTTATAGCTGTTATTCGTGAAATGAGCATTGTGGATGATTCTTTTCATTTTTTTCATGGGAAAGTGAACATAATATGAAATTTCCATTTCATTATTTTAAACTGTGCACCTCATCTGTCTACATCCTCTGTGTGACAACCGTAAATGTTTTTGTCTTACATGGGGAGCAGAATCGGGGCCGCAAACTTAACCGGAACTTGCATTGAGAATTTTGGGTCTTTTATTGACAGTAGTTTTTTGTCTGCAGCCTCTGGTTGGGTGTTGCTTTGAAATTTAATCTGAAAATCTCTGCCTTGGAATTGTGTTTAGAGCATAGCCTGAATATGATTAGTAATATCGTTTAATTATATCATCTTGCTACATTTTATTCGTCCCATCTTTTCCATGTTCCCTTTTGCTCTTTAATCTCTGTTTTTTATTAATTGATCCTCTTTTGTGATTGAATTTTATGTCCATTTTAGTTATTAGTTATAAGTCTTTGCCATGGTTTTGTCTGTAACTCGTGAAAGTCTCCATTGAGGTGATGTTATATCATGTTACACAGTGTATGGAACTTTTTATTTCTGTGTCTTTAAGGTTTTTTATTTTTCATTTCGCAGTCATTGTCATACATGTTACTTTTACGTACCTTATAAATTCTAACATACATATTTGTTATATTTATCTTTCGATTAATTTTAAAAATTAATTTTTGAAGTTATTTAAATAACAAAGAGTCTTAATGTTTGTTCTTTGAGGCAGCATTTCTAAGGTTTACTTTTATTTTTGCTGATTCATACTTTTTCCACTATCTTTTCTTCTGCCTGAAGGGTGCCCGTTATTATTGCTTGTATTATAATTCTGCTGATGATTAATGCTGCCAGTTATCGTGTATATGAAACTTTTAATTTAGTTTAATAGTTTATTTACTCCTGTGACTCACTGATTCTCTTTTCATTTTTAAAGTCTTTTTCTCTCTGTGTGTGTGTGTTTTAATGTGCGGTCTCTGTTGCTTTGGCTTCGAGTTCACTAATCTCTTCTTCTGCAGTATTGCATCCGCTGTTCATCTCTACCCTTGTATTCTTCATCTGAGACATGGAGTTTTCATCTCCTGATGTTCGATTGGGATCTTTTTCTGTTCTTCTCTGTCTTCTTGTTACCTGTTTGGTCATTCAGACTAAATCTGAACTCAAGACTGCAACTGCAACTGTTCCTTAAATATCCAGGCTTCTCACCAGGCTTTGAACCATGCATTTCAGATACACCAGCCCCACAATTGCATGAACTATTGCTTAAATTACGTCTGTCTCTCTCTCTGTCTCGCACCCTTCCTCCCTCCCTCCCTCCGTCTCTGTCTGTCACTCTGTCTCTGTCTCTGTCTCTATTTCTCCCCGCTTTCTCTCTCATCTGTATACTTTTACAAATATAGTAACGTATTGTTATTTTTTTCCTTTTAGACAATTGACTACATTTTAGACATTAACAAATAAAAATATTTCTATATTTACCCATGCAGTTACCATATCTAATGTTTTATATTTATTTGTATAGATTCACATTTCTGTGTCATTAAAGAGAAATTTGAACACAGTAACGGGGTGTCCTTTACTGTTTCTGCTGTTCAGACCTGCCAGTGATCAATTCTAGAAGATTTAGCATTTTGATAATGTATGATATTGCTTTCTTTTTTTGAATGATATTTATTGGGTAAAGAAATCAAACTGACAGTTTTTCTTTTAGTATTTTAAATGTTGCTCCGCAATCTACTTGCTTGCACAGCTTTAATGAGAAATCTCATCTCATCGTGACCATTGTCCCTCTGTACACAAAGTGTCTTTTTTCTCTGGCTTCTTTTAACAGCGTCTCTTCATCATTGATTTGTAGCAATTCCACAAGGTGTGTGTTGGAGCCACTTCCATGTTTCCTGAGGCTGAGGTTCGTTGAGTTTCCTGGATATATTTGTTTACAGTCTCCGCAAAATTGGAAATTAATGCCTATTATTTCTTCCAATCCTTTTTCTATTTATCAACTCCTTCTTCTTCTTGTCTCCCTCAGGGACCCAAATTACACAGTATTTAGGCTGTGTGAAGTTCCCCTACACTACCTGAAGCTTCATCAGTTTTCAAGTCCTTTTTCTTTCTGTGTTTCATTTTGAAAGTTTCATTCACCATCAGTTTCACTAATTTCTTTTGAAGCATCTACTGTGACATCAGTCTCATTCTGTGTTTTTTTAAATCTCAGACCATGTATTTCATCTTCATGAAATTGATTATATACTTTTACAATGTCTTATTTACTGTTCCTAATGTGTTCAAACTTATCTCTACCCACATGCAAAAAAATGAAATATAATTAAAATGATTGTTTATGTATCCTTCGTTGGTACAGCTTCTAGAGAGATGTTGAGGGCTGGGAGGAGGGGGAAGCCTGGAATCTGAGATCTGGGGACCTGGGCCAGACCTGCTTATAGCATTGTCAACAATGCTTCCGGGTTTGCAGGAGTGTGTGACACAGATGGGGCAGACAGTTTTTGTCTCACTTCCCCATCTGCCTGTGTCACTGTGAGCTTTATCACTACCATCCCACACAAAACAGTAATAGTCAGCCTCGTCCTCGGCCCGGGCCCCGCTGATGGTCAGGGTGGCTGTGTTCCCTGAGTTGGAGCCTGAGAATCGGTCAGGGATCCCAGAGGGCCGCTTGTTATCGTTATAGATGACCAGCACCGGGGCCTGGCCTGGCTTCTGCTGGTACCAGGAAGCAATTTTACTTCCAATATTGTTTCCTTCACAGGTGATCCTTGCTGTCTGTCCTGGAGCCACGGACAGTGAGGGTCGCTGAGTCAGTTCATAGGACGCCACGGAGCCTGCAAGAGAGAAAAGGAGAGGTGGGCTTCCAGAGCTGAGTCTCATCTCCAGGAGATACAGTCTGCCTGGCCTGGACCAAGCTCCAGAGTATCACTGAGCCCACAGGATGCCCTAATATCCCTATCTATTCTAACACCTACAGCCCTAGGACCGGACTGGAGGATGGAGCTTCTGCAATGAAAAGCCCTTCATGCTCTGGCAGGTGCAACCCTTCAGGGCTCACATAGAGCCAGTGAGCACAGTGGGGTATTTTAGCCCAGCCCAGGCCCTCATTCTGTAGCAGAGTCATTAGCATCCTGTCCACTCTGGCAGCTCCCTGCTGAGACCAAGGACAGGGCCTGGCCTATCCTGAGCCCTAAGGCAGAGGTTGGGTGTGAGCCTGGATGCAGCACCTGTGCAGTGAGCAAGGAGGCCAAGGAGGAGTGGGGTCCAGGCCATGGTAGAAGCAGCTCAGTTCTGCTCTCTGGGCCTGAGACTGGGCAGGATTCCTCCCAGGCTTCTCTTATCCCCTTGCTGGAGAGAGCTGCTAGGTATGC
>NW_011889774.1:20286-22872 GCF_000151845.1 Pteropus vampyrus
TGTGCGGTCTCTGTTGCTTTGTCTTCAAGTTCAAGAATCTCTTCTTCTGCAGTTTTGCATCTGCTGTTCATCTCTACCCTTGTATTCTTCATCTGAGACCTGGAATTTTCATCTCTAGATGTTTGATTGGGATCTTTTTATGTTCTTCTCTGTCTTCTTGTTACCTGTTCCTTAAATATCCGGGCTCCTCACCAGGCTTCGGACCATGCATTTCAGATACACCAGCCCCACAACTGCATGAGCTATTGCTTAAATTACCTCCCTCTCTCTCTCTGCCTTGCACCCTCCCTCGCTCCCTCCATCTCTGTCTGTCACTCTGTCTCTGTCTCTGTCTCTCTCTCTTTCTCCCCGCTTTCTCTCTCATCTGTATACTTTTACAAATATAGCAACGTATTGTTATTTATTTCCTTTTGGACAATTGACTACATTTTATAGACATTAACAAATAAAAATATTTCTATATTTACCCATGCAGTTACCATATCTAATGTTTTATATTTCTTTGTACAGATTCACATTTCTGTATCATTAAACAGAAATGTGAACACAGTAACGGGGTGTCCTTTACGGTTTCTGCTATTCAGACCTGCCCGTGATCAATTCTAGAAGATTTAGCACTTTGATAATGTATGATACTGCTTTCTTTTTTTGCTGGATATTTTGACTGGGTAAAGAATTCAAAGTTGACAGAGTTTTTCTTTCAGTATTTTAAAGATATTGCTCCACAATCTACTTGCTCGCACAGCTTTAATGAGAAATCTGATGGCATCATGACCGTTGTCCCTCTGTACACAAAGTGTCTTTTTTCTCTGGCTTCTTTTAACAGTGTCTCTTCATCACTGATTTGTAGCAATTCCACAAGGAGTGCGTTGGAGCCACTTCCATGTTTCCTGAGGCTGAGGTTTGTTGAGTTTCCTGGATATATTTGTTTACGGTCTCAACAATTTTGGAAAATTAATGCCTATCATTTCTGCCAATTCTTTGTCTATTTACCAGCTCCTTCCTCTTCTTGTCTTCCTCAGGGACCCAAATTACACAGTATTTAGGCTGTGTGAAGTTCCCCTACATTACCTGAAGCTTCATCAGTTTTTCAGTCTTTCTTCTTTCTGTGTTTCATTTTGAATAGTTTCATTCACCATGTCATCAATTTCACTAATTTCTTTTGAAGCATCTACTATGACATCAGTCTCATTCAGTGTATTTTTAAATCTCAGACTATGTATTTCATCTTCATGAAATTGATTATATACTTTTAGAATGTCTTATTTACTGTTCCTAATGTGTTCAATCTTACCTCTACCCACACACAAAAAAATGAAATATAATTAAAATGATTGTTTATGTATCCTTGGTTGGTACAGCTTCTACAGAGCTGCTGAGGGCTGGGAGGAGGGGGAAGCCTGGAATCTGAGATCTGGGGACCTGGGCCAGACCTGCTCATAGCATTGTCAACAATTCTTCTGGGTTTGCAGGATTGTGTGACACAGATGGGGCAGACAGTTTTTGTCTCACTTCCCCATCTGCCTGTGTCACTGTGAGCATTATCACTATAGTCCCACACAGAACAGTAATAATCAGCCTCGTCCTCGGCTCGGGCCCCGCTGACAGTCAGAGTGGCTGTGTTTCCCGAGTTGGAGCCTGAGAATCGGTCAGGGATCCCAGAGGGCCGGTTGCTATCGCTATAGATGACCAGCACCGGGGCCTGGCCTGGCTTCTGCTGGTACCAGTAAGCGCTTTTACTTCCAATATTGTTTCCCTCACAGGTGATCCTTGCTGTCTGTCCTGGAGCCACGGACAGTGAGGGTGGCTGAGTCAGCTCATAGGACGCCACGGAGCCTGCAAGAGAGAAAAGGAGAGGTGGGCTTCCAGAGCTGAGTCTCTTCTCCAGGAGATACAGTCTGCCTGGCCTGGACTGAGCTCCAGAGTTTCGTTGAGCCCACAAAATGCCCTAATATCCCTGTCTATTCTAACACCTACAGCCCTAGGGCCTGACTGGAGGATGGAGCTTCTGCAATGAAAAGCCCTTCATGCTCTGGCAGGTGCAGCCCTTCAGGGCTCACACAGAGCCAGTGAGCACAGTGGGGTATTTCAGCCCTGCCCAGGCCCTCATCCTGTAGCTGAGTCATTAGCATCCTGTCCACTCTGGCAGCTCCCTGCTGAGATCAAAGACTGGGCCTGGCCTATCCTGTGCCCTAAGGCAGAGGTTGGGTGTGAGCCTGGATGCAGCACCTGTGCAGTGAGCAAGGAGGCCAAGGAGGAGTGGGGTCCAGGCCATGGTAGAAGCAGCTCAGTTCTGCTCTCTGGGCCTGAGACTGGGCAGGTTTCCTCCCAGGCTTCTCTTATCCCCTTGCTGGAGAGAGCTGCTGGGTATGCAAATCAAGTCGGGTCAGGGGTGCCGCCTGAGAAGCTTGTGGTTTCAGTGAGGAGCTCCGCCTCAAGAGACAAAGAAAGGGGAGGTGCGGTCCCTGCAGACCCCAACTTAAGCCCAGCGAATTCTGGTCCCCTGTCTGGTGCCATAGTCTGGGGCTGACACATCTACCGCAGACTGTCTCATGGCCTCACTCTCAGGTAGACCTGGTCACTGAG
>NW_011889774.1:23734-24317 GCF_000151845.1 Pteropus vampyrus
CTCAGCCCCGGGATAATCTGGTCCCTGAGAGTTAGAGGTGAAATGTCTGCATTTTCTGAACACATTATAGAATGGTGACTATAGAGGTGACCATACGAGCCTTAAGTCAGTGCAGTGTCCTACCCGGAACACAGTCTGTGAACACCAGAACCTGAGCTCATTCCCACCTTGCCCAGTGTGCACAGACTGTTTAGGAGCCACTGAGGTGCTGTGAGTTTCTGTCCTTGGTGAGAGCTCCTGGGGCAGGTTGTAGATGCTGTGCCTCTGTCACCAACCCTAACGCCGTGTGCACAGGGACAGATCTTGTCGCTGAGAAAAGTTGAAAAGAAACAGAACTTTAGCACAAATGGAGTGGGCTAGAGAGGAATGAAATATCTGGACCTACGCTAGAGGAACAGGCAGAGTCTACATCAACACATCTGACAGACATGGAGTCAGAAGTTTACATAAAAGATGATAGTGTAGAAAACATACATTTTTTTTCCAGATATGAGGTGATGGTTAACAACCCTCCTGCATGTTCGAACCCCTTATGCCCTGGTTCACCCCACCTCCAGATGTCTTTGCCAGGTGGTATCTGCTG
>NW_011889774.1:24367-30111 GCF_000151845.1 Pteropus vampyrus
GGTTTCAGTGAGGAGCTCCGCCTCAAGAGACAAAGAAAGGGGAGGTGCGGTCCCTGCAGACCCCAACTTAAGCCCAGCGAATTCTGGTCCCCTGTCTGGTGCCATAGTCTGGGGCTGACACATCTACCGCAGACTGTCTCATGGCCTCACTCTCAGGTAGACCTGGTCACTGAGGATTAGAGGTGAATGTCTGCATTTTCTGAACACATTATAGAATGGTGACTACAGAGGTGACCATACGAGCCTTAGGTCAGTGCAGTGTCCCACCCGGATCACAGACTATGAGCATCAGAACCTGAGCTCATTCCCTCCTTGCCCAGTGCTCACAGACTGTTTAGGAGCCACTGAGGTGCTGTGAGTTTCTGTGCTTGGTGAGAGCTCCTGGGGCAGGTCGTAGATGCTGTGCCTCCGTCATCCAACCCTAACGCAGTGTGCACAGGGACAGATCTTGTTGTTGAGTAAAGTTGAAGAGGAACAGAATTTGAGCACGAATGGAGTGGGCTGCAGAGGAATGAAATATCTGGACCTACGCTAGAGGAACAGGCAGAGTCTACATCAACACATCTGACAGACATGCAGTCAGAAGTTTACATAAAAGATGGTAGTGTAGAAAACATACATTTTTTTTCCAGGTATGAGGTGATGGTTAACAACCCTCCTGCATGTTCAAACCCCTTATGCCCAGGCCCACCCCACCTCCAGATGTCTTTGCCAGATGGTCTCTGCTGCCCTCTGGTGGCCGCTAAGAACTGGCTGTGGAAATGCAGGGGCACCCTTGGTACAGGTGTTTGTAGATTCAAAATCTACAGTTCTGGTTCTGATTCCCTGACCCAGGGACTGCTGGCCCAGTGGAGAAATTACTCTCTTTGTGTGACCACTGCCTTCCTTAAGTCCAGGTACAGGAGGCTCAGATCACCCATGAACATATGATCACGTTTATTTAGAGGAGGAGAGGTAGGGCTTACCTGAAGCATCACTGCATGTATCTCTGGGGTGGTGGGTGGTCATGGGTGTGGTTCTAGGTCTTGGCCCAGGAAACACAGGATTCAAGGGCTTTCTCTCACTGGTGCCCTCTGCTGGTGGAGGGCCCACATAGGGCGGTGGAGTCCACTACTCCAGAGACAGGAGAACACTCCCCAACAAATATTGATTTCGACATATTTGATGGGCCCACATTCCATCCTGGGGAATCAATGTGAACAAGACATAGCCCCTGTCCCTGAGTTACCTTTGTGTGGCTGGGTCAGCCTAGCGAACACACTTGTTTGAGTGACACAGCAGGCAGACTCCACCCCTTCTCACTTTATGTTGCCTTAAATAATTATTTATATCCAGCCAATTGCTAATCTCAGTTCCCTATTGGCCAAGATTGACCTTGTGGCACAGTGTTGGTCCATGGATGTGTCAGTCGGCTGGGTTTCTTTCCAAGGAACTTTTGTTTTTGTGACATAAATAAACAGACTAGATTTATGCACTGCCTTTTCTCTTGAACCTTAATGTGATAGCTGGAGCTGCAGCATCCTTCCTGAGCTCTGTCTTCAATCAAAATGAAAGTGAAACCTTTGTAGCAGATATGGTGGACCAGAAGGTGAGAAAGATCTGGGACCTCGCTGAATCGCTAAGGATCTGGAGAACAACGAACTGACTCCTGTCTTATTGTTGCAGGAGAAAAATAAGATCTTGTCTGTTCATGCTTCTGATTGTTATGTGTACGTTCGTGCATTAAAAAAAATTTGACTAACGAAGGTAACGATTAATAGAAATCAATCAATAATTCAAATGATGATAAGGGAATAATTGTGCAGCTCTTTGTGGCGTCCAGATAATTGGTTGATACAAGGCAAAAACTGACAGGCAAGTACTTTGCGGTGAGAGGCTGAAGGAGTCCTCTCCAGTGAGGTGACACTGGGGCTCTGTCAGGATGGGAAGATGAACACGTAACAGGAAATATGTTTGGGGAAAGTGAGGTCAGTGCCCTGTGGGGAGGATCTGGTTGTTCTGAAAATGAAAGGCAGTGAGAACGTTGTATTTTGTCTTCTTTTTTGAAAGACACTGTCAGTGAGTAAAGACTTCAAAATGGATAGATTTTTTGTCTCATTATTGCTTTTTTTTGTTTTCGCTTTTATTATTCTGGACACATCGCTCCACTCTCTTCTGTTTGCGCTGTCTGGATGGAGAGCTCGGCTCTGATCTCTCTGCTCCTCTCTGTATAGAACCTGTGTCCTCTCTCTAAGGGTTTTTTGATTGTCCATTCGACACTGGTTTAAGGAATTTGATCATGATGGGATTATGAACTTCCTTCCCTAAAGGACCTGATTATTTCTTCAGGATCCCATCTCGGTCACCAAGCAGCCTGGTCTCACCTGTAACCTAAGCATCTCCCTCTGGGGTCACCGTGGGGAGCCACGCAGAGTTCTTCCTGACCCACTGCACATTCTGTAGTGTCCCGTGTGAATATCATCATACTGTACATGTTCGAAAACAACATGTTGTCGGGCCATGTGCACAATGTCACCTTCAGAGATGAGTGTAAGTAATTATGACAAAAGTTATTTATAAATGAGATACTGTTGTTATTTATATCCAAGAGTTTGATTAAATATTTTTATTTTCTTCATGTCCTCACTTAATATGTTCAATTATTCCTACTTAATTTGGATGCAGCACACACATGAAAAATTTTTTACCTGAATATGCAGCCTCCTGCTTGTCCTATGGATTTCGGACATGCCAGTCTGAGAGTTGCATGAGCCAACTCCTTAAAATCTCAAACTATGTATCTATCTACCCCAGTACATTAGCTATACAGCATAGGTAAGTTTCTCTATATACAGAAACATCTACATTCATATTCATATCTGTATCTATATGTATATCTATATGTGTATCTCTATCTATATCCATAACCGTATTCATATGCATATACATACCTATACCCATATCCATATTCATATCCACATCCATATCCACATCCAAATCCACATCCATCTATGTCTATCTCCTATTGGCTCTGTTTCTCTGGAGGACCCAACAAACAAACCTGATTCGCTATGACTTGTCATTCAAGGTATTTTAATGGTAACTTATCCAGCACTAACTTGTCCAGGTCCACCTTGCCCTGATGTCACGTCACTTCACACAGAGGATGAGAATATCTTCACATGTTTTTCCACCACCAACTTTTATGCTATCACTGTCAAAAATTCAATTTAGATATTCATTAAAAACCACTTTGCATTGTTATTAATTTTTGATTTACACATGATGACGTTAATTACAGACTTTAACATAAGGCAGACGATTCTCTCTTTATCCATGTAGTGACCGTATGTGACGCTTTACGGTCACTGTGTAGATGGACATTTCTATCTGGCTCATCTTCCTTCTGTCTGAGGTGCCCGTTCCTATTTTTTCTTGCTGTTCTACTGGTGATAAATTCTGTAAGATTCTGCATGTTTGGAAAAGTTTTATTTTGCTTTCATGTTTAAAGGATAGTTTCACTTCATAAATTCAAGGTTTAGAGTTTTTTCTTTTAAAAAATATTTATTAAAGCTTTGTTTTTCAGAGCTGTGGATCCACTGTCTTTTTACTTGCTTCGCTTGAGTGTGAAATCTGATTTTTCCATGAGGTTTATGCATCTGCATGTGACATTTATTTCCTCTCTGGCTGTTTTTAATATTATCTCGTGATCACTGATTTTGTGAATGTAATTATGAGTATCAGCATTGTTTTCCATGTTTTCTGCTTTTGAAATTGGTTCAGATTCTAGGATATTTCAGTCATTGTTTTCTTAAGTATTGAAACATTTGGGGCCATTGTTTCTTTAAGCATTTTTTCTATTCACTCCCGTTTGTCTTCTCTGCTCTGGGACTCCAACTACATGACTCTCGGGCTAAATGAAGTTGTCCTGCAAATCACTAAGCCTCACTGCTCATCGCTTTCCGTCTTTTTTATTTCTTCACTTTGTTTTGAGTAGTTTCTAATTTTATTCAGGTGATATTATATCACGTGACACGATGTATGGAACTTTTTATTTCTCTCTTTAAGGTTTTTTTATTTTTCATTTTGCAGTCATTGTCATACATGTTACTTTTACCTACCATATAAATTCTAACATACATATTTGTTATATTTATCTTGCGATAGTGAATTAATTTTTAAAGATATTTAAATAATGAGTCTTAATGTTTGTTCTTTGAGTCAGCATTTCTAAGGTTTACATTTCTTTTCCTGATTCATATTTTTTCCTCTTTCTTTTCTTCTGCCTGAAGGGTGTCCATTATTATTGCTTGTATTATAATTCTGCTGATGATTAATGCTGCCAGTTATCGTGTATCTGAAATTTTTAATTCAGTTTCATAGTTTATTTAGTCCTATGACTCACTGATCCTCTTTTCATTTTTAAAGTCTTTTTCTCTGTGTGTGTTTTAATTTGCGGTCTCTGTTGCTTTGTCTTCACGTTCACTAATCTCTTCTTCTGCAGTATTGCATCTGCTGTTCATCTCAACCCTTGTATTCTTCATCTGAGACATGGAGTTTTCATCTCTGGATGTTTGATTGGGACCTTTTTATGTTCTTCTCTGTCTTCTTTTTACCTGTTTGGTCATTCGGACTAAATTTGAATTCAAGACTGGAACTGCAACTGTTCCATAAAATCCAGGCTTCTCATCAGGCTTTGGACCGTGCATTTCAGATACAGCAGCCCCACAATTGCATGAGCTATTGCTTAAATTTCCTCTCTCTCTCTCTTTGCCTCGCACCCTCCTTACCTCCCTCCGTCTCTGCCTCTGTCACTCTGTCTCTGTCTCTCTCTCTTTCTCCCCGCTTTCTCTCTCATCTGTATACTTTTATAAATATAGTAACGTATTGTTATTTATTTCCTTTCGGACAATTGACTACATTTTATAGACATTAACAAATAAAAGCATTTCTATATTTACCCATGCAGTTACCATATCTAATGTTTTATATTTCTTTGTACAGATTCACATTTCGGTATCATTAAACAGAAAAGAGAACACAGTAACGGGGTGTCATTTACTGTTTCTGCGGTTCAGACCTGCCCGTGATCAATTCTAGAAGATTTAGCACTTTGATAATGTATGATATTGCTTTCTTTTTTTGAATGATATTTTCACTGGGTAAAGAATTCAAAGTTGACAGAGTTATTCTTTTAGTATTTTAAAGACGTTGCTCCGCAATCTACTTGCTAGCACAGCTTTCATGAGAAATCTGATCTCATCGTGACCATTATCCCTCTGTACACAAAGTGTCTTTTTTCTCTGGCTTCTTTTAACAGCGTCTCTTCATCATTAATTTGTAGCAATTCCACAAGGTGTGTGTTGGAGCCGCTTCCATGTTTCCTGGGGCTGAGGTTCGTTGAGTTTCCTGGATATATTTGTTTACGGTTTCAGCAAATTTGGAAAATTAATGCCTATCATTTCCGCCAATTCTTTGTCTATTTACCAGCTCCTTCCTCTTCTTGTCTTCCTCAGGGACCCAAATTACACAGTATTTAGGCTGTGTGAAGTTCTCCTACATTACCTGATGCTTCATCAGTTTTTCAGTCTTTTTTCTTTCTGTGTTTCATTTTGAATAGTTTCATTCACCATGTCATCAATTTCACTAATTTCTTTTGAAGCATCTACTATGACATCAGTCTCATTCAGTGTATTTTTAAATCTCAGACTATGTATTTCATCTTCATGAAATTGATTATATACTTTTAGAATGTCTTATTTACT
>NW_011889774.1:30161-32095 GCF_000151845.1 Pteropus vampyrus
TCTCTCTAAGGGTTTTTTGATTGTCCATTCGACACTGGTTTAAGGAATTTGATCATGTTGGGATTATGAGCTTCCTTCCCTAAAGGACCTGATTATTTCTTCAGGATCCCATCTCGGTCACCAAGCAGCCTGGTCTCACCTGTAACCTAAGCATCTCCCTCTGGGGTCACCGTGGGGAGCCATGCAGAGTTCTTCCTGACCCACTGCACATTCTGTAGTGTCCCGTGTGAATATCACCATACTGTACATGTTCGAAGTCAACACGTTGTCGGGCCATGTGCACAATGTCACCTTCAGAGATGAGTGTAAGTAATTATGACAAAAGTTATTTATAAATGAGATACTGTTGTTATTTATATCCAGGAGTTTGATTGAAATATTTTTATTTGCTTCGTGTCCTCACTTAATATGTTCAATTATTCCTACTTAATTTGGATGCAGCACACACATGAAAAATTTTTTACCTGAATATGCAGCCTCCTGCTTGTCCTACAGATTTTGGACATGCCAGTCTGAGAGTTGCATGAGCCAACTCCTTAAAATCTCAAACTATGTATCTATCTACTCCAGTACATTAGCTGTACAGCATAGGTAAGTTTCTCTATATACAGAAACATCTACATCCATATTCATATCTGTATCTATATGTATATCTATATCTGTATCTCTATCTATATCCATAACCGTATTCATATGCATATACATACCTATACCCATATCCACATCCATATCCACATCCACATCCATATTTATATCTATGTCTATCTCCTATTGGTTCTGTTTCTCTGGAGGACACAACAAACACACCTGATTGGCTATGATTTAGTCGTTCAAGGTTTATTTTAATGGTAACTTATCCAGCACTAACTTGTCCAGGTCCACCTTGCCGTGATGTCATGTCACTTCACACAGAGGATGAGAATATCTCCTCATGTTTTTCCACCACCAACTGTTGTGTTATCACTGTCATAAATTTGATTTAGATATTCATTAAAAACCACTTTGCATTGTTATTAATTTTTGATTTATACACGATGACGTTAATTATGGGCATTAACATAAGGCAGACGATTCTCTCTTTATCCATGTAGTGACTGTATGTGACGCTTTATGTTCACTGTGTAGACGGACATTTCTATCTGGTATCATCTTCCTTCTGTCTGAGGTGCCCGTTCCTATTTTTTCTTGATGTTCTACTGGTGATAGATTCTGTAACTTTTTGCATGTTTGTAAAAGTTTTATATTGTTTTCATGTTTGAAGGGTAGTTTTACTTCATAAATTCAATGTTTAGAGTTTTTTTCTTTAAAAAATATTTTTTAAAGCTTTTCTTTTCAGAGTTGTGGCTCCACTGTCTTCTTACTTGCTTCGTTTGAGTGTGAAATTTGCTTTTTCGATGAGGTTTATGCATCTGCATGTGATATTTATTTCCTCTCTGGCTGTTTTTAATATTATCTCGTGATCACTGATTTTGTGAATGTAATTATGAGTATCAGCATTGTTTTCTCATGTTTCCTGCTTTTGAAATTGGTTCAGATTCTAGGATATTTCGGTCATGGTTTTCTTCAGTATTGAAACATATGGGGCTATTGTTTTTTTAAGCATTTTTTCTGTTCACTCCCATTTGTCTTCTCTGCTCTGGGACTCCAACTACATGACTCTCAGGCTGCATGAAGTTGTCCTGCAAATCACTGAGCCTCACTGCTCATCGCTTTCAGTCTTTTTTATTTCTTAACTTTGTTTTGAATAGTTTCTATTTTTTGTCATTAAGTTCACCAAACTCTTCTTCTGCAGTGTCTAAACAGTTGTGAATCTCAACTGTGCATTTTTAAACTTCGACATCACGACTGTCATCTCTGAAAGGTGAGATGTGGTGTTTTTTAAATGTAGTTGAAGTCAGCACTTAACATGTTCAATCATTCCACGAATGCTTTAA
>NW_011889774.1:32145-37388 GCF_000151845.1 Pteropus vampyrus
ATTCCTACTTAATTTGGATGCAGCACACACATGAAAAATTTTTTACCTGAATATGCAGCCTCCTGCTTGTCCTATGGATTTCGGACATGCCAGTCTGAGAGTTGCATGAGCCAACTCCTTAAAATCTCAAACTATGTATCTATCTACCCCAGTACATTAGCTATACAGCATAGGTAAGTTTCTCTATATACAGAAACATCTACATTCATATTCATATCTGTATCTATATGTATATCTATATGTGTATCTCTATCTATATCCATAACCGTATTCATATGCATATACATACCTATACCCATATCCATATTCATATCCACATCCATATCCACATCCAAATCCACATCCATCTATGTCTATCTCCTATTGGCTCTGTTTCTCTGGAGGACCCAACAAACAAACCTGATTCGCTATGACTTGTCATTCAAGGTATTTTAATGGTAACTTATCCAGCACTAACTTGTCCAGGTCCACCTTGCCCTGATGTCACGTCACTTCACACAGAGGATGAGAATATCTTCACATGTTTTTCCACCACCAACTTTTATGCTATCACTGTCAAAAATTCAATTTAGATATTCATTAAAAACCACTTTGCATTGTTATTAATTTTTGATTTACACATGATGACGTTAATTACAGACTTTAACATAAGGCAGACGATTCTCTCTTTATCCATGTAGTGACCGTATGTGACGCTTTACGGTCACTGTGTAGATGGACATTTCTATCTGGCTCATCTTCCTTCTGTCTGAGGTGCCCGTTCCTATTTTTTCTTGCTGTTCTACTGGTGATAAATTCTGTAAGATTCTGCATGTTTGGAAAAGTTTTATTTTGCTTTCATGTTTAAAGGATAGTTTCACTTCATAAATTCAAGGTTTAGAGTTTTTTCTTTTAAAAAATATTTATTAAAGCTTTGTTTTTCAGAGCTGTGGATCCACTGTCTTTTTACTTGCTTCGCTTGAGTGTGAAATCTGATTTTTCCATGAGGTTTATGCATCTGCATGTGACATTTATTTCCTCTCTGGCTGTTTTTAATATTATCTCGTGATCACTGATTTTGTGAATGTAATTATGAGTATCAGCATTGTTTTCCATGTTTTCTGCTTTTGAAATTGGTTCAGATTCTAGGATATTTCAGTCATTGTTTTCTTAAGTATTGAAACATTTGGGGCCATTGTTTCTTTAAGCATTTTTTCTATTCACTCCCGTTTGTCTTCTCTGCTCTGGGACTCCAACTACATGACTCTCGGGCTAAATGAAGTTGTCCTGCAAATCACTAAGCCTCACTGCTCATCGCTTTCCGTCTTTTTTATTTCTTCACTTTGTTTTGAGTAGTTTCTAATTTTATTCAGGTGATATTATATCACGTGACACGATGTATGGAACTTTTTATTTCTCTCTTTAAGGTTTTTTTATTTTTCATTTTGCAGTCATTGTCATACATGTTACTTTTACCTACCATATAAATTCTAACATACATATTTGTTATATTTATCTTGCGATAGTGAATTAATTTTTAAAGATATTTAAATAATGAGTCTTAATGTTTGTTCTTTGAGTCAGCATTTCTAAGGTTTACATTTCTTTTCCTGATTCATATTTTTTCCTCTTTCTTTTCTTCTGCCTGAAGGGTGTCCATTATTATTGCTTGTATTATAATTCTGCTGATGATTAATGCTGCCAGTTATCGTGTATCTGAAATTTTTAATTCAGTTTCATAGTTTATTTAGTCCTATGACTCACTGATCCTCTTTTCATTTTTAAAGTCTTTTTCTCTGTGTGTGTTTTAATTTGCGGTCTCTGTTGCTTTGTCTTCACGTTCACTAATCTCTTCTTCTGCAGTATTGCATCTGCTGTTCATCTCAACCCTTGTATTCTTCATCTGAGACATGGAGTTTTCATCTCTGGATGTTTGATTGGGACCTTTTTATGTTCTTCTCTGTCTTCTTTTTACCTGTTTGGTCATTCGGACTAAATTTGAATTCAAGACTGGAACTGCAACTGTTCCATAAAATCCAGGCTTCTCATCAGGCTTTGGACCGTGCATTTCAGATACAGCAGCCCCACAATTGCATGAGCTATTGCTTAAATTTCCTCTCTCTCTCTCTTTGCCTCGCACCCTCCTTACCTCCCTCCGTCTCTGCCTCTGTCACTCTGTCTCTGTCTCTCTCTCTTTCTCCCCGCTTTCTCTCTCATCTGTATACTTTTATAAATATAGTAACGTATTGTTATTTATTTCCTTTCGGACAATTGACTACATTTTATAGACATTAACAAATAAAAGCATTTCTATATTTACCCATGCAGTTACCATATCTAATGTTTTATATTTCTTTGTACAGATTCACATTTCGGTATCATTAAACAGAAAAGAGAACACAGTAACGGGGTGTCATTTACTGTTTCTGCGGTTCAGACCTGCCCGTGATCAATTCTAGAAGATTTAGCACTTTGATAATGTATGATATTGCTTTCTTTTTTTGAATGATATTTTCACTGGGTAAAGAATTCAAAGTTGACAGAGTTATTCTTTTAGTATTTTAAAGACGTTGCTCCGCAATCTACTTGCTAGCACAGCTTTCATGAGAAATCTGATCTCATCGTGACCATTATCCCTCTGTACACAAAGTGTCTTTTTTCTCTGGCTTCTTTTAACAGCGTCTCTTCATCATTAATTTGTAGCAATTCCACAAGGTGTGTGTTGGAGCCGCTTCCATGTTTCCTGGGGCTGAGGTTCGTTGAGTTTCCTGGATATATTTGTTTACGGTTTCAGCAAATTTGGAAAATTAATGCCTATCATTTCCGCCAATTCTTTGTCTATTTACCAGCTCCTTCCTCTTCTTGTCTTCCTCAGGGACCCAAATTACACAGTATTTAGGCTGTGTGAAGTTCTCCTACATTACCTGATGCTTCATCAGTTTTTCAGTCTTTTTTCTTTCTGTGTTTCATTTTGAATAGTTTCATTCACCATGTCATCAATTTCACTAATTTCTTTTGAAGCATCTACTATGACATCAGTCTCATTCAGTGTATTTTTAAATCTCAAACTATGCATTTCATCTTCATGAAATTGATTATATACTTTTAGAATGTCTTATTTACTGTTCCTAATGTGTTCGATCTTACCTCTACCCACAAATAAAATGAAATATAATTATAATGATTGTTTATGTATCCTTGGTTGGTACAGCTTCTACAGAGCTGCTGAGGGCTTGAGGAGGGAGAAGCCTGGAATCTGAGATCTGGGGACCTGGACCAGACCTGCTCATAGCATTGTCTACAATGCTTCTGGGTTTGCAGGAGTGTGTGACACAGATGGGGCAGACAGTTTTTGTCTCACTTCCCCATCTGCCTGTGTCACTGTGAGCATTATCACTATTGTCCCACACAGCACAGTAATAGTCAGCCTCATCTTCAGCTTGGACCCCACTGATGGTTAGAGTGCTCGTGTCCGCTGAGAGAGGGCCAGAGAACCGGTCAGGGATTCCTGAGGGCCGCTTATTTTCATCGTAGATGACCAGCACGGGGGCCTGACCAGGCTTCTGCTGATACCACTCGGGATAATATTTTTTTACGCTCTCTCCCTGGCAGGTGATCCTGGCTGTCTGTCCAATAGCTACAGACACTGCTGGTGGCTGAGACACATTAGAAGAGGCCACAGAACCTGTAAGAGAAGAGAAGAGAGGTGAGTGTGAGGGTGAGGGTCTCATTCCTAGAGGGTACACACACTGCAGCATTCCCCGTGCTGAGCTGAAAATGAGATACAGGTTGCTCCCTGGTTTCCCTTAATGCCGAGTCTAGGCAGAAGCACCTGTACAGAGAGTGAGCAGGGGGAGCAGAAGGGTCCAGGCCATAGTGGAGACACCCCAGCCTCTGCCTATGTGCCCTTAGCTGGGATGTGGCACCCAGGCTGCCCTTATACTCTGTAAGATGGGGTCCTCATGCAAATCCACTTCCTGGGAGGCAGATGCAGATGGTGGCTGGCTCATAACAACCATAGCACAGAAGCCTGGAAACAGATACAGAAATGAGGCTGGATGCATCAGAGTCAAAACAAATATCCCTCAGGAATGCATTTAGAGGGGAATATCAGGCAAGGGAATCCCTGAGTGCCCTGAGACACTCTGACCAGTGGGGGAATCCAGGGGCCAGCGGTAGAAGGTAACCCAATCCGTGGTGGGGAGTGGTTTTTAGGCTCTCTGCACTGCAGCCGCCCTGCTGGGACTGGCCGCTCCAAGCTCTAGTGTTATCCTCTCTGCTTGCAGCTCTAGAGGGAGTAGACTGAATGCAAATCTCTTCTCTTCCTTCCCCAGTGTGTCTGTCTCCACTCTTGTCTGAGCTCTGAGCCTCAGGGCCTCATGCTGATAACTTCCTGAGGTCAGAAGGAGGGCAGATGCGGGCTTCAGAGTGGTGAGTTCATTCTGCGCAACACAAATGTCTTCAAAGGGACATCAGTCATGCCCTTTGCACTGAACACAACCCAGGGGTATAGGACCCATTAGGGTCCTCAAAGCAGGTCTCACAGTGCCCCCTGGTGCCCGCAGCATGAATATCATCCTACATATGCAGCTAATTCAACAGAATGACTTCTTTGGAGCCCTTAAAGATGCTGACTCTTGGTGTTTCTCCCGAACTCCCTCACTTGATACCATAATAAACCAAAATTATCCTCTGCTGAAGACAAGGTCTCTCCTCCAGTCTAATGAGGAGGGAGCCATCATTATGAGGTTAATGAATTTTCCAAAATCTCCCACACAGTGATAATGAGTCAAGTTCCTAGCGCGTAGACCGAACCTAGACTCTGACCTTTCAGTCCCCTCCCGGCCTTGCCGTTCACCGTCCCCCATGACGTCTCCGCTCCTTTCCCACGCATCTGGAGCCTCTCCTGTCACAGCCCTCAGGGAGAATGGAGCATCTGAATAGAGCTCAGGTTTCCATGCTCTGTGAATCTGTGTTAATGGGATGTGGCCCGTGTGGACAGAGATGGGAAACTCAGTCTGCTCCCGCCATGACAGACAACTCTGGATCCTGTGTCAACGAAACATGGAGAATCGGGTGACTGCTCAGGCTCCCTGTGTCGGGCTCGGATCCTCACAGTGAGATCAGGATTCCTTTTCTTTTTTTTCTTCTTTCTTTTTGTATTGTTCGCTGAATAAAATTTTTAAGTGAATGAATACTATTTGTTTGTTTGTTTGTGTGTTTTTAGTTAGATTTTTTCTGTCACCACATATTTGACCTCATTT
>NW_011889774.1:37438-38847 GCF_000151845.1 Pteropus vampyrus
TGGGACTCCAACTACATGACTCTCAGGCTGCATGAAGTTGTCCTGCAAATCACTGAGCCTCACTGCTCATCGCTTTCATTCTTTTTTATTTCTTCACTTTGTTTTGAATAGTTTCTAATTTGATGTCATTAAGTTCACCAAACTCTTCTTCTGCAGTGTCTATACAGTTGTGAATCTCAACTGTGCATTTTTAAACTTCGACATCACGACTGTCATATCTGAAAGGTGAGATGTAGTGTTTTTTAAATGTAGTTGAAGTCAGCACTTAACATGTTCAATTATTCCACGAACGCTTTAAACAAAGGGACTACTTGTGCAGTATTCATTTTATGTACTATCTCCCAGTGAACCCTCTGCAGAACAAGTCTGCAGGGCATGGAGGACAGGACCGCCTGGGGATGTCAGATTTGGGAACCTGGGCCAGAGGTGTCATGTCTCACCCTCCGAGGGCTGGAGGAGAATGTGACAGTGACGGGGAAGGGAATCTGTGTCTCACCCGCCCATCTGCCTATGTCACTGTGTGTTTCGTCACTGGCTATATCCACACCTCACAGTAATAGTCAGCCTCGTCCTCGGCCCGGGCCCTGCTGATGGTCAGGGTGGCAGTGATCCCTGAGATAGAGTCAGAGAATCAATCAGGGAACCCTAAGGGCTGGTTGCCAAAATAATATGTGACCAGCACATGGGCCTGGCCAGGCTTCTGCTGGTACCAGTGCATATAATTTACATTCTCAGTGATATCTGCAGAACAGATGATACTGGCCCTTTATCTCAGAGCCACAGACAGTGAGGGCAGCTGGGTCAGCTCATAGCAAACCAGGGAGCCTGCAAGAGAAAAGAGGAGAAAGGGCTGAGGATGAAGGGCCCGGTCCCAGGGGTTCTGAATGAGGTCCTGTCTAGGCTGAGACCAGGGTTTGGCAGAGCTCCAGCTCAGGGTCCTATGGGGGCTGAGATGTAGGCAGCGCCTCAGGGGCAGCACCTGAGCAGAGAATGAGGAGGGGAATAGGTACAGGGTCCAGGCCATGGTAGGGTCTCCTCAGAGCTCTTTGTCCTGAGACCTCATTGGCATCCCCCAACCCCCTCTTATTCCTTTCTTAGTCCTTTGGGGTGGTGATGGTTTAGAGTTTATGCAAATGTACTCATCATCTGGCTTTCTTTTCTTTCTTTATTTTTTCTCTCTTTTTCTCTATGCCTACAGCACCTGGTTTCCCTAGGTGGTCTCCCATCCAAGTACTAACAAGGCCAGACCATGCTTAGCTTCCGAGATCAGATGGAATCAGGCTTGTTCATGGTGGCATAGGCGCAGACTCATCTGGGTTTTGTAAGGGAGGAGTTAGCAGAGATCATTCTCATCTGTTAGAGGGGGCCGGGCAGGTGCCTGAGGAGGAAGGAGTAAAGGTCCCCAGGTG
>NW_011889774.1:38897-39971 GCF_000151845.1 Pteropus vampyrus
TTTCCCTAGGTGGTCTCCCATCCAAGTACTAACAAGGCCAGACCATGCTTAGCTTCCGAGATCAGATGGAATCAGGCTTGTTCATGGTGGCATAGGCGCAGACTCATCTGGGTTTTGTAAGGGAGGAGTTAGCAGAGATCATTCTCATCTGTTAGAGGGGGCCGGGCAGGTGCCTGAGGAGGAAGGAGTAAAGGTCCCCAGGTGTTTCTAAGCTCCTTCTAAGAAAATCAGCCATAGACTCTAACTTTTCCGATCACAGTCACCTTCCTGGAATGCAAAAACATGGCTACTGTCCCAAACTCGTCTGGACTGTGGTCTGTGCTGGGCTGGCTCAGCAGGGCTGTGGGCCTTCCAGGAGCCTGGCCATGGGGCTGAGCTTGGCTCAATGAGAGAGAAGTGACAACCCCTGATCAGCAGGCTCTGGTCGGTGGGTCCTGCCCACTTCCTCTCTCTCCTTCACATCTTCTCTGTGACCCCCATACACATTTTTGTTCCATTTTTTGGCATTTCCTTAGACATGGTTCTATTCGTTAGGATATTTGTTCATTGTTTCAAGTATGATGGTTTTCTTGTTAAACATCCACTTGCTTTTGAAGCTTTGCACCCATTCCTCGTCTCATTTGACACTTAGTGTTAGTCTACCGTTTATGACAATGACCACACACAAGAATGCCCAGGTCAACAGCTGGGACCAGGCTTCTTGATGCATTGTTCAGATGAGGCATCCACTGTGTCTGTGTCTCATCAGAGTCCTGTGGTGACACTGTGAATCTGACCTTCAGAAGTGGTCAGTTCAGCCCGAGGGGATAAAACGGACTGTCTCGATTTCCTTCTGTGGGCTGAACCTTGGACAGAGCTAATTTGCAGGCTAGACTCCCTCCGAGGATCCACCCTGGCTGCTCCTGGCTGCAATTCTGCTGCCTCCTGCTGGTGGAGAAGTGCTCAGACCAGGAGCTTCCCTCTTGTGGGTCACACCAAACCACCTGTCACCTGAGAGGGCGTGGTCTAGAGAATCCAGCCCTCTCTCTGTGTCACTGTGACCCCCACCTTGCGCTGCCCAGCCCAGCACAGAAA
>NW_011889774.1:40821-41901 GCF_000151845.1 Pteropus vampyrus
TTCTTTTTTTTCTTCTTTCTTTTTGTATTGTTCGCTGAATAAAATTTTTAAGTGAATGAATACTGTTTGTTTGTTTGTTTCTTTGTTTTTAGTTAGATTTTTTTCTATGACCACATATTTGACCCCATTTACGCCATCTACCTCCCCCTTTCCCCCTGCATCCCTACCCTATAGAAATCAGGAGTCTATGGTCCATGTCCTTGAGTCTCTGTTACTTTGTCCTGTTTGTTTGTCGATTTTAGCTTTATAAGGGTTACTTTCTTACATGATCGAGGCCATGGAGTTGGACAACTATCAGTATCAAAAGACGAACCTCTTAATTTTATGACACATAATTGGCAAGAAAACATGTCTCACCTCATATACCTGGCAGATGTATTGATTTTCAAACCCACTCCTGCTAAGGATGCGATGGAACAAATTCACTTACAAAAGCAGATGATGTTTTACAAAGAATGAATGTGTGAAGCGCTGTGGTGATACCTGTGCAGAGAAAGGAAGACCCCACGTCTCACCCCTCAGAGTCGGGTCTGAGGAGACAGTGGAAGATAAGACGAGTGCTACGTGCTTCCGACATGCCCACTGCTGCTCCCAGCTGAGCGGGGGACACATGGCTTCTTCCCAGCTTCACATCCCTGAAGCTTCCACTCCTCACACGTCACACAGCAGAGTCTCCCCCTGGGATCCACCGGCCCTCCTGCTGGCCGGTTCACACCCATGCTCTGGGTCATGACATCGTGGGGGATTACCTCTCAGTACCCTCCAGGGAGAATTGACCTTCATACATATGACCGGTGCTTGTGCATTAGGCACATATATTGCTTTGTGGCCAACAGCATTGTGTCATTGACTCACTGAGCCAGAGAGAGCAGTGATCCTTCAGGTTAGTCCAGAGAGGTACAAAGAGGGGTTCACATCAGAGCTGAGCCCGGTCAACAAAATATTTCTTAGGGTCCTTTTTTCTCTAGAGGTATGGACAAAGTCAGACTTTATGACTTGTCATGAGATTCATGGAAACGATCTTCCCACTGAAAAAAATACTTGGAGCAATATTTATCCAAACAATTCACAGGCACTATT
>NW_011889775.1:0-318 GCF_000151845.1 Pteropus vampyrus
CTCTGGAGCCAGTGAAGCGGTAGCTGGGCCAGGGGGCGGCCCTGGTCCCCCGCCTGGGCTGCAGCTCCCCGCTCCTTGGCTCAGCGCCCTTCCTGCCCCTGTGCGCCCCACTGCCGCCTGCCTGGCGGACTCACCTCCCCAGAGCCCTCTTCTCGGACCCTGTCCTTGGTGCTGCTTCTCGGGCTGGGCACAGAGAGGGCCGGGTCAGGGGTCAGGGGTGTCTGAGCCAAGAGCTAATAAGCTTTAGCCATCCGACAGTCTGTCCCAGCTGACCGAGGACAAGCCCCACACGAGGTCATATGGAATGTGGGACCCTGG
>NW_011889775.1:1822-2403 GCF_000151845.1 Pteropus vampyrus
AGCTCCACCGGCTGCCTTCTGTCCGGCCTTGGTCAAAGCCATGTACCTGCAAGTGACGGACATGAAGTTGGCGGGAGAAAACGAGAGGTCGGAGCTGGTCGTGGGACCTCGCGTCCCACGGGATGCGGGCGGGGATGTGGGCTGGACCCCGGGAGCCAGCCGAGCCTCTCTCCACGTTCCTCCTGCTCGCCCTGTGCGTGTCGCATCCCTGCCCTCCTGTCCGGCTGTGGGCCCCGCTCCCTCTGGCCTCCAGCGGCTCCCGACCCTGATGGCTGGAGGCCCGCGTTCCTGAGGATGGGTCCGGGGCCCACCCAGTCCAGGCGGGATGGTGCTGCCTTTGCGAAGTGACGGCCTCCGTGTCTTCCATGTGGACCCGCTGCCGTTTGAGGTGGTCCGCATGGGCTGGCACACTTTCAAGGGCACCTGCTCCACAGACGTCACTTCATCGCATGACCCGGAGCCTGGAAGTTGGCTTTCTGAGGGGTGCTGCCAGAGCACTAAGCGCCGCGCTCAAGGCGAGCCGACAGGTCCCACCCCAGCAGGACCTGAGCCTGTGGCTGCCAGATGCAGGGGGCGTGGTC
>NW_011889775.1:2536-3159 GCF_000151845.1 Pteropus vampyrus
TTTTTAATTAGGGTGACATTCCGGGGCTGAGTGACGGAGTGTTTCTTGGGTTTCAGAGGCTGGGCCAGCCTTCCCTCGGAAGGGACCCGGCACACGCACCAGCCGGCCGGGCCCACCCATCGGAGGATGCCGATCTTCACCCAAACTGGCAGAGGCACGAGGCGTTTCTTTCCCGAGCACAGAGCCAGTGGTTCGGAACACGAATGATTAGCAGAGGGTCAGGCCGCACGCACTGCCAGGCTGCGCCCCTTGTCCCTGACTCTGGCACTGGTGTCTATGATGGGTCTGCTAGTATGGGCTACTCTCCTTGGCCCCGGGCAGACTGCCCCCGAGGAGAAGGCAGTGTCGTGCCACTAAAGTGGTGCTGAATAAACTCAGGGCAGGGGACGCAGATTTGCAGAGATGTCACCCTAAGGCGAAGCCAGCTTTCCAGCTGACAGCCCGACGTAGCAGAAAGAGCACTTCCAACAAGGAACGACGCCGCTTCCTTGGAAGCAATTGCCACTCATTTAAATCTATAAAGACGCGAAGAGCACGTGACCTAAAATCCTACCGCTCCGAAATAGTCACAGAGGTGGCACCTTCTCCGGTGACCTGTCCTTACATAACAAACAGCCCACAGT
>NW_011889775.1:3209-4109 GCF_000151845.1 Pteropus vampyrus
TCTTTATCTCTAGTTCTTAAGTCTGCTTTAATACGAATATAGTTTCGTATCTTTGGTAGGATTTGGTAGGATATAGCTGTATCTTACCTTGTCTAAAGACAAGTAAATACACTATCGATAAGTCTTTCTTCAACACCACATGGGTACGGTTGGGCCTCGATTATTTTTATCCAGCACGTCAATCTTTATCTTTAACTGGACAGCCGAGCGCCATTGCATTCAATGCTGTAATATGGACGAACCTTGAGGACGTTATGCAGAGCGAAATAAGCGAGTCACAGAAAAACCAATACTGCATGATTCCATTTGTAGGAGGGACTAAAAATAGTCAAACTCATAGAGACAGAGGCTAGAGCGGTGGTTAGCAGAGTCTGAAGCGGGGGAGTTTTTAGTTGGTGTAAAGTTTCAGTTATGCGAGATGAAATAGTTCTAGAAGTCACTGCACGGCACGGGGCCTCCAGTGAACACCACTGAATTACGCACTCGAATATTTTATTTTGATTTTTAAAGACCAGTTTCACCGGATGTAGCATTCTTGGTTGGCATTTATTTTCTTTTCTGCGTCTTCGAGATATCATTCATTATTTGTTAGTTTTTGTCGTTTTTGTTGAAAAGTTAGCTGTCGTTTTAAGAAAATCCGTCTTTATGTCTCATTTAAGAATGTCATCTTCGTCTGTGGTTATACGTAGTTTTGCTGTGATATATCTTGGCGGGGGTTTGGTTTGATTTTTCCCTGCTTGGGTTTTGTACGGCTTCTCGTTTCTGTGGCTTGATG
Organism: Pteropus vampyrus; assembly: GCF_000151845.1. Lineage (NCBI taxonomy): Eukaryota > Metazoa > Chordata > Mammalia > Chiroptera > Pteropodidae > Pteropus > Pteropus vampyrus. The sequence continues at coordinate 3,985 of NW_011889775.1, forward strand.
TCTTTCTTCGACTTTGGAAAATTCTCAGCCATTATCTTTTTTCAGATTTTCTTATCTTCTTTCGGGACTCCAATGACACGTACGTGAAAACTTTAACTTTCATTCTTTCTACTTCGCACTGTTCT
>NW_011889775.1:4159-4883 GCF_000151845.1 Pteropus vampyrus
GCACGTGACCTAAAATCCTACCGCTCCGAAATAGTCACAGAGGTGGCACCTTCTCCGGTGACCTGTCCTTACATAACAAACAGCCCACAGTTAGCGACATTTAACCACCACCTTGTTACGCACTGATGGGTTCTACCGGTCAGGACTTTGGAGGATGCCTTCACATTCTGGTCTCTTCTCCATGATGTCTAGGGCCTCGGTTGAGATGACCCATTGGCTGCGGTTGGCTTGCTGGAATCTTCCGGAAGGGTCTTCTCTTAGATGTTTGACGCCTGGGCTTTGAGGACTCAAAGACTCAACCAGAGGGTGTCCCCATGAGGCTGGGGCCCTCACGGCCTGGCGGCTCCATTCAGAGCTGGACAAGCTGGACAGAGGGTGCTCCAGGGGACAGCCGTGGGGACCACAAGGCTTCTGAGCCGCCTCGAGTCACACTGTTTGCTCCCCATTAGCAGTGAGGCACTGAGGCCAGCTGACATTCGCGGGGAGGGGGTTAGATCCACCCCTTGCTGGAGGGAGGAGATCGGAGCTCCAGCGAGACGCCACTGCGGCGTCTCTGAAAAATGCGCCCGGCCCCAGGCGACCCCGTTCCAGAAAACTCTTCAGGCGCGTGTGAAGCCAGCGACGGTTCTGTGGCCGCATCAGCGATAGGTGGACCAGCTACAAAGGTGCAGCCCCAGACAGAAATCCTGTAAGAATGAATCCGTTTCGTCGTGCTTTTAAACAT
>NW_011889775.1:4933-6012 GCF_000151845.1 Pteropus vampyrus
ATTATCTTTTTTCAGATTTTCTTATCTTCTTTCGGGACTCCAATGACACGTACGTGAAAACTTTAACTTTCATTCTTTCTACTTCGCACTGTTCTCTGTTTTCTCTCCTTTTGGACCTCGATTCTTTATTCTGGGCGTTTTATTTGGGCCTGTCTTCTATTTCACTAATTCTCTCTTCAGCTATGCTCAATCTGCTTTTAAACCCACCCACATCATTTTGTTTTCATAGTTTGATTTTTCAGTTTTGGAGCATTCGTTTTTTTGTTTTTTTAAGAAGGAGTTTCTACTTCTATCCTGAAATTTTCTATCGCGTCCTTTGTCTCCTCGATCGTTATAAACATAGTTATTTACAAACAGCATCTAGAGCCCCTGCGATGCCATTCCTGTTTTCTGCCGCTGCTTCTGGTTTCGTGTAGATCGTCTTGAAGACTCCCGTGCGTAGTTGTCTTGTGCTAGGTGTCATCTTCTAAAACTTGTTTAAAGAAGTCGGTGGAGGCCTAGAGGACGCCTTCTCCAGAGATGACTTGCATCTCTGTCCATTGCTTTTCAACCTTGGAGGCCTGGGGCCCCTTCGGTTCGCCGTTATTCCGAGCGTTCAGCCCTTCAGTGTCCCAAGCAAAGCCGAGGGCCTTCGCCGGGACCCGTTTCTGTTGTCCAAGACCCACAGTTTAGTCTCTCAGCTGCTCCATTGGTCCTTCAGGCAAAGTACCCCCCAGGAGTAAAGGAGCCACCAGCATAAGGTTTGGCTCCTGGTCTGCTAATTTTCACCATCTCGTTAGTTTTCTAATGATTTTTTTTGTTCGTTTTTGGTTTTGCTATTTTTTAAAATTGAAAAATACACGCAACTTAAAATCTACCATCTGAACCGTTTTTTAAATCTGCAGTTCAGTGGCGTCACATACATTCACAACGTCGCGTGAGCGTCACCGCCGTCCGTGTTCAGACCTCTTTCATCTTGAACGACTGAAACTCTGTCCCCATCGAATGACAACTTTCACTCTCCGCCCCCAGCCCCATTCTACTTCCTGTCTCTATGATTTTGACTAAGTATCTGATCTAAGCGCTTTCACACAATATAT
>NW_011889775.1:9427-11826 GCF_000151845.1 Pteropus vampyrus
GAGACTTCTTGATATTGAATAATAAAGTATGTTAGCCTTTGGATGGCCTGTGTGACTCGGCGAAGTAGTAATTTACAAACGGCGAATGCACGGTGTTGTAACTAACTCTACGTGTGACTAAAAGATCGATTCGAAGTGCAGGGCGCGAGAGATTCTGATCTAGCCGGGTTAGGACGGGGCGGCCACATTCGGTTTCTTGTTTCTTGAAGCTTCTCAGTTGATGCTGAGCCAGGGTGAGAGCCACTGCCTTATCCGACCTTCTGATTTTAAAAATGGGAGACACCGAGGCCCGGCGAGGGAGAAGGGCTTCTCGATCCATACAGCGAGCTGAGGCAGAGCTGGCTCCGTGGCTCCCCGTCGGGAATTCTGGGGAATAGAGGAGACAGAGGCTTCTTATTGCTGAGTCTCTGAGGGAGGCTTCGATCTGCCTCGGTGCAGGGTGTGGGACCGAGCTGGAGAGTGACCTTGAGGGGATGGGGAGAGCTGGCAGGTCCCGGGTGGAGGAGGGAGCGGGGACCATCTGCTAGAACTTCACGGATCTTGTCTCCCCCAGCAGTATCTTCTGTGGAGTCAGTTTCTCCAGCTGACCTTCAGGGGTGGGTGGGACATGGGGACATGGCATCCATCTCGCGGAAAGGGTCCCTATGGAGATGAGCCTGCAGGTGAGGGCTGAAGCTTGTCTTGCAGTTGACCCAGTGGGAGGAAAGGGACATCCCACATCAGGCCCAGCCCTGTGCCCAGATAGCCTTGGCAGATGGCCGGAAAGTCCTTTCTGAAGCGGGGTCAGGGCCTCAAAGGTGAACCGATGCCCCCGGGGCCCCCCATCCTGGTCGCCATTCGTCTGAGGCTTTAAGTGGCAAAGCCCTGAGCATCGTCTTGCATATTTTAGTTAATCGTATCTTCACAAACCCCACGAAACCACTGGGGCCCTCACATAACGGATGTGGAATATGGGGCTCACAGGTGACCAGGGATTTGCTGGCCAGCGGCCGAAGCCAGATGTGAACTCAGGTCTGCTGGGTCCCAAGTTGTCCTATAGCCCTGCCCAACTGTCAGGTGGTGGCCACTGGATTGGAAATGGAGCAGCGAGTGCTTTAAGTGGGCGCTGCTGGCTATTTTGGGGACACTGGGATGCATCTGGGATTTACGTGTCCAAAATATCTCCCGAGAGACTGAGCTGGGGCCCGAAGCTGAGCCCTGGATCTCAGCCTTGGTGACGGTTCCAGATGCCCTCAGGGCGCGTTGAAGCCAGCCGAGGAGCTCCGGCCGTTTCCCGCCCGGCTCTGCTGAGGTCCGCGGCTTAGCTGCCTCTTGTGTGCACCGTACGGTCGTAATCATGCCCCGGCCTGCTGTGCTTCTCAGCGCCTGCGGATGAGGGCGCCATGATTCCGCTTCTCAGACAGAGGCCCTGGGAACGCGGCAGAGGGGCCGAGGAACCGTGGGGACGATGTAAGAGCACGGATTCCGTCTAGGGGGTGTATGTAGCCGAATAAAAATGCGAGCGATCTTCCTGGTCCTGCTCGGCACCCAGGAGAGTCTCCCCTCGTCACCCAGCAGGGCCTCACGTAGGAGCCGGGGTGGCGGGCGGGGGCGGCCCACAGTCCAGTCCCTGTCTCCACCTGCCAGCTGTGTGAGCTTGGCAGTGACTCACCCTCTCTGAGCCTCCGCGGGCGGTGGGAGGATGAACCCATGCGTTGAGGGCGGGTGGCGACGCCCCCGTCTACTGTACCCCGTGAACCCCCGCTCAGCGCAGCTCTGTTCTACTGGATGGAAGATGCAGTGGGAACTGCCGAGCGCAGTGTCCAGGTGCCGGGGGTCTAGAAAGACAGCGCGACGGAACACTCTGCCCCCAGGGCCCTTTCGAACAGGAATGAGTCCAAAGAGCAGTGTCCTGCCCGGGAGGGACGCGTGTCGGGCGGGTGGCACGGGCAGCCTAGCGATGTCCGCGCCCGGCCCTGTGCGTGCGCTGGCACCGTGCAGAGGATGCCCGCTGTGCTTCGAACATGCAGGAATGATGGGTGGAATGCAACGAACTCTCGCAAATACTTGTAGGACTTGGGGCTGGAAACCAGAAATGTGGAAATGTGGTGCTGGGGCGGGGGCGGGGAGAGCCCCCTTCCCGGATTCCGGGTCCGGACAAAGCTGTCGCTTCCTAACCTATGATTTGCCTTCTTCATTGTACTGCATTTGCATCAAAGTACAAAATAGTGGTGGGAAAGACCGCCCACATCTTTGAATGATTCCTGGTGGCGACTCTAAACATTAGCTAGTACGCGTCGTATTCTGTGCCTCCAAACATTCACAATAAAACAAAACTGCTGGTTTCACTCAGGAATGTCCTGAATGAAGCAGTAAAAAACGACTAATTCTATTAAATCTCAACCCTGGGATGCCCAGTG
>NW_011889775.1:14911-15254 GCF_000151845.1 Pteropus vampyrus
CACGGGCAGCCTAGCGATGTCCGCGCCCGGCCCTGTGCGTGCGCTGGCACCGTGCAGAGGATGCCCGCTGTGCTTCGAACATGCAGGAATGATGGGTGGAATGCAACGAACTCTCGCAAATACTTGTAGGACTTGGGGCTGGAAACCAGAAATGTGGAAATGTGGTGCTGGGGCGGGGGCGGGGAGAGCCCCCTTCCCGGATTCCGGGTCCGGACAAAGCTGTCGCTTCCGTGAACGGGACGACCAGCGGCACCGGCTCTCGGCTGTGGGGCCCTGGGTCGGAAACGCCAGCACCGCGATGCAGAGTCCGTGTTTATACTGCAGGAGGCTGAGGCGAGGCGTC
>NW_011889775.1:16509-17848 GCF_000151845.1 Pteropus vampyrus
AATTCCAGGATAACGACCGCTGTCTGGCTCCAGCTGCCCCCCACCCCCTCCCCGGCTGCGGAGCTGCCTCGCTGGCCGCCAGGCCCGGACGTGCACGTGGGACGCGTCTGTCACGCAGATGGATTGGGCTTCTGGGAGCAGATCGAGAATGCATGAGGCTTGACAATTGATGGAGTTAATTGTAATTAATGACCAAGAAGCCCTTTAAGAATTCAAATTTAATTCAAAAAGACACTTAGAAGGGCGCAAAACAGGTCCGACTGTCTTTAAATGCTTCACATGTAACATAATTAGCAGAGGCAGGGTTTTTTCAGATGTGCTCTGGGAAGAAAACATGGAAATGTCCTTAAAATATCTCAAAGTACGACCCCCTCCTCCACGAAGGGAGACAAGGGGACGGGATTTGCCGAAGTTCTGCCCAGGTGGGAATCAGGCCGTTGGTCGTCAGCAGGTGCTTTGAGTTTGGTGACTTTAGGTAACGAGGCGGGTCCCCACTCTGCCAAGCCGGGCATCTTGTTTCAAAAAGGAAAGAGATGATCTGGGGAACATGGTGGGGACCCTCATGTCCCTCTCCACTGAAAAGCATTTTAAAAGCCTGGAGTATGTGGGAAAGGAGATCGGAGGCCCCCCCTCCCCCCCGTGGTCACGACGGATCGATCCCGCCAGCCTCGGGTTTAGAGGTGCGGCCTCCGCACCCCAGGGAGCTGGCAGGCTCTGAGAGGCTGGACGGCAGAGTACAGCAGAAATGACCTGTGCCAGTCGAGACTGTCATTGATTAAATAAGCTACCATTTCCTGTTTGTTCGAATACTGGCTCTGGGCACGGAGCCACCACGTCGTGAGGAAGCGCAGTCCAGCCTGTGACTCGGTTCACCCCCTTTTCGGCTCCAGGTTCCTGGGAGAGGCCCTCCGGGGCTCTCGGTGCAGTGCGGCTGCTGCCGGTCACGCGGGACCCCGCGCATTCAGATTCAGCAGGAGCCATCCCTGCCAGACAACGCCCAAAGGATGGGTTTGCAAGTTCGCTGACGGTTTAAACCACTAAGTGTCGTGGGTCATCGTGTAGCAAAAGATCATCAGAAAAATAGTGAAACGGGCCACGCGGGAAACTTTTTCTGCCCAAACAAACAAGTATTTATCATCCGTTTATTGAATAGATAACGCACCGTTTGTTTTAGGGAGCACGACAGCAGTGCTGGGGGACCTCGGGATGCCGGGATGAGAGGGGGCGCGCAGCCCGGCGGCGAGGGGGGCGTGGGCGCGGCGGCCCCAGGAGCTGCGGGCGCGGTGCCGGCTTGGACCAGAGGAGCCGGTATGCAAGAGGGACCCTGACTAGGGCGCCC
>NW_011889775.1:18498-19877 GCF_000151845.1 Pteropus vampyrus
CACGACGGATCGATCCCGCCAGCCTCGGGTTTAGAGGCGCGGCCTCCGCACCCCAGGGAGCTGGCAGGCTCTGAGAGGCTGGATGGCAGAGTACAGCAGAAATGACCTGTGCCAGTCGAGACTGTCATTGATTAAATAAGCTACCATTTCCTGTTTGTTCGAATACTGGCTCTGGGCAAGGAGCCACCACGTCGTGAGGAAGCGCAGTCCAGCCTGTGACTCGGTTCACCCCCTTTTCGGCTCCAGGTTCCTGGGAGAGGCCCTCCAGGGCTCTCTATGCAGTGCGGCTGCTGCCGGTCACGCGGGACCCCGCGCATTCAGATTCAGCAGGAGCCATCCCTGCCAGACAACGCCCAAAGGACGGGTTTGCAAGTTCGCTGATGGTTTAAACCACTAAGTGTCCTGGGTCATCGTGTAGCAAAAGATCATCAGAAAAATAGTGAAACGAGCCACGCGGGAAACTTTTTCTGCCCAAACAAACAAGTATTTATCATCCGTTTATTGAATAGATAACGCACCGTTTGTTTTAGGGAGCACGACAGCAGTGCTGGGGGACCTCGGGATGCCGGGATGAGAGGGGGCGCGCAGCCCGGCGGCGAGGGGGGCGTGGGCGCGGCGGCCCCAGGAGCTGCGGGCGCGGTGCCGGCTTGGACCAGAGGAGCCGGTATGCAAGAGGGACCCTGACTAGGGCGCCCTGCCGAGAGCTTAGAACGGGGGGGGGGGGCCTGATTTAAGAAGGAGCTAGAACAGCCCTGCCGGGCGGGCTGGAGATGGGGACCAGGGACAAGCTGCCTCGGGGGAGACAGTGTCTCCCAGGGGCGAGACGCCCAGGCTGTTAGAGTCGAAATACACACCGTGGAAAACCCCGAAGTGAGAACTTAGGGTCCAAACTGATCCAGAGCCAGCGGACTCAGGAAACACTATTGACTTACTGCCCCAGCGCGTTCTCCGCATTCTAGGCACCCAGCAAATTCTAGGCACCCAGCGAACTCTAGGTACCCATTCTAGGCACACGGAGGAAACCCCATGATGAAGGGCAGTCGGCAGAAACGGTGGAGGGGTCGCCCCGAGGAGCTGGGAATTATGGGGTGTCCCAACGGGGCTTTAATGCCAGCACGATGAAAAACGCCCAACGATGTAACGAGAGAGACGGGACCGTGGACGGCGGGAGGGCGTCGTCCAGCGAAAAGACAGCGTGGGAAATAAAAACGAGTCGAAACATCGGCGCCGGAAAGTCCAGCCGGATAACAGCAACTCGGAAACCTCTCCGTAGACATGTCTACGAAGGGCTTCGCACCTCCACGGAGAGAGAGAGCATCGCGCGTCAGCCCGAGGGCAGCCGGCCCGGAGCGCAGGGGACACGAGGACCTGGGGGCGGC
>NW_011889775.1:21040-21990 GCF_000151845.1 Pteropus vampyrus
GCCTGTGGGTGGGCTGAGGGGCCGGGCAGGGGGGACGGGGGTGGCACCCGTGCGTGGGCTGTCCCCGCTGCTTCTCGTCCCCTCATCCGCGTGCTGAGATTTGGGTCTCAGGGCCAGGACCTCACGCCCATCCTCATGGCGTCCGCTGTCCATTGAGGTAGAAAGAGACCAGAAGACCATGGTCGAAGTCCGATGTGGGGAAGGGCTCCGCTGAGGTGTGGCCTGAGTCTGCCTCGGTCAGTGTCGTGTCCTTGCCGCAGGCTTCTGGCGTGTGCTGGCTCCTGGCCGGAAGGCGCCCTGCCCCGACCCCTGCGCGTCTCCGCCTCGCCACACGGGGTCGAGGGCCACTGCTCTTCGCTAATGGCATCTGCGAGGCCCTGTTTCTGAACGAGTTCCCATCCCGAGGGCACCAGGGACGAGGACAGGGACAGCACACCCTTTGGGGGACACGGCTGAACTCAGGACTGAGGGACAAGTCAGAAGCGGGAGTCACCCTGCGCTCCGCACGCAGGGTCCCCACAGCCGCCCCAGGACCCCCTTGTCGTCCCTGTGCCCCGGCTGACTGCTCGCCGTCCCTTAATCACCGAGGGGGCGAGCGTCTGGTCACGCGTAGGGGCCGCTGGCGCCTCCTCGTCCGTGAGTGGCCCAGTCGAGCCCGAGCCCAGTTTCCACCCGTTTCTGACTTCCTCATGGATGGACCGATCGATTCGTCCCGAATTCTTTGCGTGGCGTCACACCCGGTCCCGGTCGCGATGACCGCCACGCTTTTGTGCTCACATTCCACGGGAGAGAGACAGACCATGACTCAAGCGCACACCGCATTAGAGGGGCAGGTGTCCAGACGGCACGGGGAGCGTCACAGCCACAGACGTGCCCCTCCCGGGCCTGTCGGGGGCGCTGGGGAGACGTGAAGGGGGCCGAGGCCCAGGAAGCCCGGGTGGTGGCTTTCA
>NW_011889776.1:0-1776 GCF_000151845.1 Pteropus vampyrus
TCATAACCCTGATTCTTACCCTAAAACAGAACGTAATCATAACCCAAATTCTAACCCAAACCTATCAATAACACTTACCCAATATTTTAAACTAACAGTAACATGAGCCTAACTCCAAAAGCTAAACTTAACCCTAACATCAAATTTAACTCTAAAACTAACCCTAACCTTAACTCTAACATTAACCCTATCCCTGAATCTAAACTTAAAACTAAATCTAATCCTAACCGTAATTCTAACCCTAACCCTAACATTAACCCTAACCCTGAACCTAACACTAAAACTAAAGCTAATCCTAATTTTAATTCTAACCATAACCCTGAATTAAATAATAACAATAACTGTAACCTTAACCCCTTACCTTAACTTTAACCATAATCCTAACATAACCCTAAACCTAACCCTATCAATAACCCTAACACTAACTCTAATCCTAACTCTAACCACTTACCCTAACCATAACCCTATCTCTATCTCGAACCTTAACATAACCTAACCTTAACATAACCTAAACCTAACCCTAAATTTAACTCTAAAAAGAACCCTAACATAAACTTAACCCTAAGCATAATCCTAACTTAAAACTAACCCGAACCCTAACAGTAACCCTAACACTAACTTAAACCCAACTTTAACCTAAACCAAACCCTAACCCTAACACTAACCATACACCTAACCCTAAGCTAAACCTAACCTGTGCCTAAACAAACCCTAACACTAAACCCAAACCAAACCCAAACATAACCATAACACTAACCCTAACATTAATCGTAACTCTAACCTCTTACCCCTAAAACTAGCCCTACCCTTATCCCTAAACCTAACTCTAACCCTAACTCTAACCTTAATTCTAAATCTAAATCTAACTCTAAAATTAACCCTGTACCTTAACTCTAATCTTAACCATTACCCTGATTCGCACTCTAAAACTAAACCTAATCCTTACCCTAATTCTAATCCTAACCGTAACACTAACCCTACTCTAAATTTAACACTAACAATGACTCTAATCATAACCCCTTACCTTAACCGTACCCTAATTTTAACTTTAACCCTAAAACTAACCCTATCCCTATACTTAACTCTAACATTAAACCTAATCATGATGCTAACCATAAAACTAAAGCTAATCATACCCGAAATTCTAACTCGAATCCTAAATTATATTAACAGTGAAATGAAGCCTAACTTCTTACCCTAACCTAACCCAAAAGTAAAGCTAATCCTAACCCTAACATTAATCCTATCCCTAAACATAACCCTAACCTAAACCTAACCCGAACACTAATGGTACCCTTAACACTAACATAACACTAACCCTAACCCTAAACCCTAACCCTAAACCTAGCCCTAACCCTAACCCTAACCCTAAACATAAACCATAATTCCAACCGTAACCCTAACACTATCCCTGATTCTAAGGCTAAAACTAAAGCTAATCCAAACGCTATCACTAACCCTAAATCTAACCATAACTCTAAACTCTTAAGCAAACCCTAATCCTAAACTTAAAGCTAATCCTAATTCTAACACTAACACTAAGTCTAACACTAACTCTAACCTAAGCCTAACCCTAACATTAACCTTAATCTTAAACTTAAAGCTAACCAGAATCCTAAGTCTAACACTAAACATAAATCCAAAGCTAACATTTATCCGATCCCTTACCCTACCACTAACACTTAACCCAAACCCTAAAACTAACCCTAACCTATTTTAACAATAACCTGAAACCTAAACCTGACACTAAACCCTAACCTTAATAATAACCCAAAC
>NW_011889776.1:3606-10033 GCF_000151845.1 Pteropus vampyrus
CCCTAAATTTTACACTAACAATTACACTATCCATAATCCCTTACCCTAACCATAAACCTTAACTATAGCTAACCCTAATCCAAACCCTAAACCTAACCCGTTATTCTAACACTAACCCGAACCCTCAACCTAAACATACCGTAACCTTAAACCCTAACCCTAACCCTAACCCTAGCTCTAACCTCTTACTCTAACCCTAACCCTCAACCAAAAGCTAACCCTAACTCTAACACTAATCTTAAAGCTAACACTAATTCTAACCTAAACCTAACTCTAACGCTATGCCTAACCATAAACTTAGCCCTAAGCTAACCTTAACCTGACTCTAAAATTAATCTAACATAGCTAAAATCTAAACCTAACACTAACCTAAACATAACTCTAACCATAACATTAATCCTAAAACTAACCTCTTACACTAAACACAACCATAACCCTAACACTAACCCTAAACCTAAATTTTACACTAACAATAACATTAATCCTATCTTCTAACACTAAACCTAAACGTAAACTATAGCTAAACCTAACTACACTAACCCTTTCCTTAAGCATAACCCTAACCTACACTACCCTGAATTCTAGCCATAACCATAAACATACACCTAAACTAAACTTAACCCGAAGATAACAGTAATTCTAACAGTAACCTAACCCTAACACGAACTCTAAATCCTAACCCTAAAGCGAACACTGACCCTAACCTTAACACTAACTTCTTATTATAACCCGGCGCCTAAACCGAAACCTAACCCTACCTTAAACACTAACACTAACCATAAGCCTAAACCTAACCCTGATCCTAATCCTAAAATTAAAGCTAATCCAAACCTTAATTCTAACTCTAAACCTAACACTAACCTTAACTTAAATTTTAAACTAATAACACTAACCCTAACATCTTATCCTAGACCTAATCCTAAATCTCACTTTACGTCTAAAAATAACCATAAAATTAACCCGAACCCTGATCCTAACCGTAAAACAAAAGCCAATGCTAACCATAATTTTAAACCGAACCCTAACACTAACGTTAACCCTGATCCTAACCCTAATAAAAAAGTTGTCCTAAGCCTAACACTATCCTAACCCTAACCCTAACTTAAACCTAATCATAATCCTAACCCTAACCATAAACATTCGCTAAACTAAACCTTACCTAAACCCTAAAGATAATCCTAACCCTAACGTAATCCAACCCCTAACTCTAACCCTAATCGTGATTCTCACCCTAATCCTAAACCCTAACCACAAGCCTAACCCTAACATTAACGCTAACCCTGATCCTAACCCTAAAACTAAAGCTAATCCTAAACCTGATTCTAATCCTAATCATAAATTTTACATTAACCATAACTCTAACCCTAACGCCTTACACTAACTCTAACCCTAAATATAAAGTTTACCCTAACACTAACATTAACCCTATCTATAATCCTACCCCTAACCTAACCTAACCCTAAACTAAGCATGAACCTAACCCTAAACTAAACCTAGAAAGAAATCTAATGGCAACCCTAACCCCAACCAAACCCTCACCCTAACACTAAACCTAACACTAATCCTAAATTAACCTTAACCCTAATACTAAGCTTAAACCTAAATTTAAGTCTAAAACTAACCCTAATCTAACTTTAATCCTAATATTAACACAATATTGATCCTAACCCTAAATCTAAAAATAATCAAAATACTAATATTAACCCTAATCCCAAATTGTACACTAATACTAACACTAAACGTAACCATAAACCTACCCCTAAACTAAACCTAACCCGAAACCTAACAGTAGCCCTAACATTAACCTAACACTAACCCTAACACTAACACTGACCCTGATCTTAATCATAAAAATAAAGCTAATCCTAACCCAATTTTAACCCTAACACAAATATTCAACTAAAAACAACCCTTAACCTAACCCTAATTTTAACTCTAACCCTAACACTAACCCTAAAACTAACACTAAACTTAACCCCTTATTCTAACCCTAACCTTAACAGTAAATCTAAACCCTAACCTTAAATTTAAACATGACCCTAAAAATGATCGAACCTGAAAACTAAAGATAAACATAAACCTAATTCTAACCTGAACTATAAATTTTACAGCAACAATAATACTAACCCTAACTCCTTACCCTATCCCTAACCATAACTATTGCTAAACCTACACCTAACACTAACAATATTCCTAAGCATAACTCTAACCTAAACCTAATTCGTAACCTAATGTTAAACTTGACACTAACATAAACCTAACCCTAAAACCTAACCCTAATCCTAACCCTAACATTAAAACTAACCCTAAATCTAACCCCTTATTCTAATCCTAACCTGATCCTTAAACTTAAACTAACCCTAGCCTTAAACCCTAAACGGAACACTAAGCCTATCACTGATTCTAAAGCTGAAACTAAAGCTAATCCAAACCCTAACTCTAACCCTAAAACTATCCCAAACCCTAAGCCTAACCTTAACTTAAACCTAATACTAATAATAACAATAAAAACTTACCTTAACCTTAACAATAACCCTAACCCTAAACCAAACCCTAATTCTAACATTAACTTAAACCTAAGCCTAACCCTAATCCTAATACTAATCCTAGCTCTAAAAATATACCCTAACCATAAACCTAAACCTAAGTTAACTCTAAACCTAACCCTAACAATAATCCTAACTCTAACCTCTTACTCTAACCCTAACCCTAAAGATAAATGTAAAACTAACCCTACCTTAACTTTAACTTAACAATAACCCTAACTTAACCCTAAATCTAACAGAAATCTTAACAGTAAACCTAACACTAACTTTAACCCAGATTCTAACCCTAGAACTAAATCCTAATTCCCAATTTTAACTCTAACAATAACCCTAACCTTAAATTTTAAACTAACAATAACCCTAACCCTTTGTCTTAAACCTAATTCTAAATCTAACTTTAAGTCTAAAAGTAACCCTAACTCTACTCTAACCCTAACATTAAGCCGATCTCTGATCCTAACCCTAAACCTAAAGCTAATGCTAACTATAATTTTAAACCTAAACCTAACACTAACCTCAACCTTGATCCTAAACGTAACACTAAAGCTTATCCTAACCCTAAATCTAACCCTAAAATAAACCTTAACTAATCCCTAATGGTAACACTAACCCTAAATGAATTCTAACCATAACCCTAACACTAATCCTAACCCTAACTCTAATCCTAAATCCTAACCGTAACACTAAGCTAAATACTAATCCAAATCCTGATCCTAACCCTAAAACTGAAGCTAATCCTAAACTAATTCTAACCCTAATCATAAATTTTACATTAAAATTAACTCTAACCCTAACTCCTTACACTAACCCAAACCCTAAATCTAAAGCTTACTTTAACACTAATATTAACTCTAACTCTAACCTTACCTCTAACCTAAATCTAACCCTAACCCTAACCATAAACCTAACCCTAATCTAAACATAAAAATAAATAAAAACACCCTAACAGTAACCCAAAACTTAAAAAAGCCTAACGCTAACTCTAAACCTAACACTAATCCTAACACTAACCACTTACCCTAACCATTACCGTAAAGATAACTCTAACTTAACCCTAATCCTAACTCTACCCTAACTTCAACCTAAACCATAAAACTAACCCTAAATTGTACACTAAATATAACCCTAACCCTAACCCTAATTTTAACTCTAACCGTAACCCTTACTTTAAACCTAACTCTAACCCTAACCCTAACACTAACACTAACTTTAACACCTTATTCTAACCCTACACCTAACCCTAAATCTAAACCCTAACCCTAACTTTAACTCTAACCCTAATTTTGATCCAAACCTGAAAACTAAAGCTAATACTAACACTAATTCTAACCTTAATTATGAATTTTACAATGAGAATAACCCTATCCCTAACTCCTTACCATAAACCAACGTTAATGTAAAGCTAACCCTAAACCTAATGCTAAACTTAACTGTAAACCTAAACTAAACCTAATCCTAACCTAACCTTTTATTCTAACCCTAACCCTAACCATAAACCTAACCTTAAACTTAAATCCTAACTCTAAACGTAACCCTCACTCTAACCCTGATACTAACGCTAAAACTAAAGTTAATCCTAAATCTAATTCTAACCCTAACCCTAACCTTAACTCTAACCCTAACCCTAATCTACACCTAACCATAACCCTAGTCCCAATCATGAACCTGAACCTAAACCAAATCTGACCCAGACCCTAACGGTAACCCTAACCCTAACCTAACGATAACCGTAATTCTAACGCTAACCCTAAATCTAACCCTAACTTTAACACCTACTCTAACACAAACACTAAACCTAACCCTAACCCTAACCCTAACCCTAACCCTAACCCTAAGCCTAACCCGAACATGAACCCTAAGACTTATCCTACTCTAAAACTAAAGCTAATCCTAACCCTAATTCAAACCCTAACATTAAGTTTTACACCAACAATAACCCAAACCCTAATTACTTACCCTAAGCTTAACCCTAAACCTACTCCTACACTAAATGTAACCAGAACACTAATGATAACCCTAAACCTAACCTACCCTAACCCTAACCCTAACACTAATCCTAACTCTAATCACTTACACTAACCCTATCACTGACCCTAAATGAAAACTAACTCCTAGACTAAACCTACCCCCTTACTTTAAACCTTACCCTATCCCTAACACTAAACCCTAACCCTAATCATAAACCTAACTCAAACACTGATCCTAAACCTATAACACTAACCCTAACCCTAAACCTAACCCCTAAACCTAAACCAACCTTGACACTAACTCTAAAACTAAACCTAATACTGACCCTAATTCTAACCTTAACCCTAATACTAAGCTTAAACCTAAATTTAAGTCTAAAACTAACCCTAATCTAACTTTAATCCTAATATTAACACAATATTGATCCTAACCCTAAATCTAAAAATAATCAAAATACTAATATTAACCCTAATCCCAAATTGTACACTAATACTAACACTAAACGTAACCATAAACCTACCCCTAAACTAAACCTAACCCGAAACCTAACAGTAGCCCTAACATTAACCTAACACTAACCCTAACACTAACACTGACCCTGATCTTAATCATAAAACTAAAGCTAATCATAATGCAATTTTAACCTTAACACTAAATTTTACGCTAAAAATATCCCTAACTCTAACCCTAATTTTAACTCTAACCCTAATTTTAACTCTAAACCTAATCTAACCCTATCCGTAACACTTACATTCACCCTAACCAGGTCCTAACCCTAAAACTAAAAGTAATCCTAATTTAAAGTCGAAATCTTACCCTAACCCTAACCATAACCCTAACCCTAACCCTAAGCTTAAATCCTAACCCTAACCCGAATCATTAATCTCGAATAACCACTTACCTAAACCTAACCTTAACATCTAACCCTAACTTTAACACCTACTCTAACACAAACACTAAACCTAACCCTTACTCTAATCCTACCCTAAACCTAAAGCTAAGCCGCACACTAACAACGCTAACACTAACTCTAATCTAACCTAAAACTAACCCTAACCCTAACCCTAACCCTAACCCTAAGCCTAACCCGAACATGAACCCTAAGACTTATCCTACTCTAAAACTAAAGCTAATCCTAACCCTAATTCAAACCCTAACATTAAGTTTTACACCAACAATAACCCAAACCCTAATTACTTACCCTAAGCTTAACCCTAAACCTACTCCTACACTAAATGTAACCAGAACACTAATGATAACCCTAAACCTAACCTACCCTAACCCTAACCCTAACACTAATCCTAACTCTAATCACTTACACTAACCCTATCACTGACCCTAAATGAAAACTAACTCCTAGACTAAACCTACCCCCTTACTTTAAACCTTACCCTATCCCTAACACTAAACCCTAACCCTAATCATAAACCTAACCCAAACACTGATCCTAAACCTATAACTAAAGCTAACCCTAAACCTAACACTAACCCTAAACCTGTTTCACGCTAACAATATCCTTAAGCCTAACCATTTACCCTAAAACTAACCCTAACCCTAAATTTAACTCTAAAACTAACCCGAACCTTAACCTTAACCCTAAAGCTAACCATAAACCTGATGCTAACTCTAAAACTAAAGGTAATCCTAACCCAAAACTTAACCATAAACCTATCCATAACTTTAAACCTAAAACCGATCCTAACACTAAAATTAAAGGTATTGCTAACACTAAATCTTAATTAAAGCTAATGCTTTAACCTAAATTAACCTAAATTAAAGCTAATGCTAACCTTAATAGACGAACACTAATCCTACTCCTAAAACTAATTTTTACACTGACAGTAAAATTAAACCTGACCACTTAACGTAAACCTAACCCTATCCCTAACTTTTATCATAAAATTAAACCTAAC
>NW_011889776.1:10083-14241 GCF_000151845.1 Pteropus vampyrus
ACTGACAGTAAAATTAAACCTGACCACTTAACGTAAACCTAACCCTATCCCTAACTTTTATCATAAAATTAAACCTAACCCTAAACTCACTTGAAACTTAACTCTATCACTAACCCTAAGTCTGTTCCTAACAAAAAAACTAAAGCCAATCCTAACCCTAATTCTAACCTTAACCCTAAATTTTCCACTAAGAATAAACCTAATCCTAATCCCATACCCTAACCTAAACCTTAATCCTAACTCTAACCCTAACCCTACCCTAACTGAACCCTACCCCTAACCCTAACCCTAAAACTAATCCTAACTCTAAAATCTTACCCTAGCCTTAAACTTAACCTTAACCCTAACCTAACCCTAACCCTGATGCTAACTTTACCCTACACTTAACCCTAAACAAAAGCTAAACCTAACCTTAACCCTAACTATAAACCTACTCCTAAACTAAACCTTACTTGAACCATAATGGTAATACTATCCCTAATCCTAACACTAAACCTAACCCTAACCCTAACCCGACACTAACTCCAACTCTATCCCTAACTCTAACCAAACAAATAACGATAAACTTAATCCTAATTATAAACATAAAACTAAAACTATTCCGAAACCTAAAACTATCCCCAACCCTATCCCTAACCATTACCCTAACTTAACCCTAACCCTAATCATAATGCTAACACTAATACTAACTCTAAATTCTTACCCAAACTTTAATGTAACCTTAACCCTAACCTAAACATAACCAAAATCTATTCCTAACCATAATCCTAATACTAATGCTAATCCTAACTCTAACCTCTTACCCTAACGCTAACCCTAAAGATATCTGTAACCATAACCGAAACCATAGTGCTAAATTTTACACAAACAATAACCCTAAATTGAATCCCAGACCCTAAACCTAACCCTAACCCTAATTTAGCTCTAAAGCTAACTCTAACCCTAACCTAACCCTAAATCTTACCCAAAATTTACAGGTAAACCTAACACTAACCCTAACACAGATCCTAACCTAAATCTAAAGCTAAGCCTAACCCTAACTCTAAACCTAACCCTAAGTTTTACACTACGAATACCCTAAACCTAAATCCATACACTAAACCCAACCCTAAAATTAATGCTAATCTTAACTCTAACGGTAAACCTAACACTAACCCTAACACTAACCTTAACTCTAACACCAACACTAACCCTGACCGTAAACCCTAACCCTACCCCGAACTTAAACCTAAACCCGACTATAACCCTACACTAATCCTATCCCAAACACTAATCCTAACTCTTACGTCTTATCCTAACCCTCACCCTAATCATAACTGTACTCTAAACCAAACCATAATGCTAAAACTAACTGTAATCCTAACCTAAACCCTAACCCTAACCCTAACCCTAACCCTAAACGAAATCTTAAATGTGACCCAAAAACTAACACTAACCCAGATCGTTACCCTAAGTCTAAAGCTAATCCTAACTCTAATTCTAAACCTAACCCTAAATTTCATACTAAGAATAACCCTAACCAAACCGCATTGACTATTCTAAAACTAAACCTAGGCTTACCTTAAAACAAACAATAACCCTAACCCTAACCCTAACTCTAAACTAAACCTAACCCTAACTGTTACTCTAACCTAACCCTAAACCTAATGCTAACCATAAACCTAAATCGAATGCTAACCTTAATTCTAACATTAACACTAATCGTAAACATAATCCCATACTCTAACCCAAAACCTAAATCTAACGATAATCTTAACCACAACAGTAACCCTAACACTAAACCTAACCATGAACCTAAACCCTAATCCTAAACCAAATCTGACCATAAACCTGACCCTAACCCTAAAACGAACCATAACAGTAACCGTGAACTACTATTAACCCTAATCCTAACACTAATCCTACTTTTAACTCTAACCTCTTACTCTAACCCTAACCCTAAATATAACTTTAAACTAACTCAAAACATAACGCTAAACCTAACACTAACACTACCCCTAACCGTAACACTAACTCAAAGCCTAAAACCGACTATAACTCTAAACCCTAAACCTACCCCTACCCTAACCATAAACCAATCCCTAACTCTAAATTTTACATAACAATAAACCTAAACCTAACCCTAAAACTAATTTAACTCTAAAACTAACACTAACCCTAAAGCTAACCCTAATCCTATCCTTAACCATAACAGTAACCCTAACCCTAACCCTAACACTAATCCTAAAACTAACACTAACTTAAACCTAAACTTAAACATAACCATAATCCTAACCCCAAAAATAACGCTAAACCTAACCCTAAACCTAACCCTAACACTAAACATCACACTAAACTCTGACCATAAAACCTAATCCTAAGCTTAAACCTAATGTAAACCTAACCCTAAACATAAAGCTAAACTAATCCTAAGCCTAATCCTTACCCTAACATTAATATAAACTCTAACCTCTTACTCTAACACTAGCCTTAAAAGTAATTTTATTCATAACCCAAATCATAATGCTAAAACTAAACCTAACCCTAAACCTAACCCTAAATTTTACATAACAATAACCCTAACCTTAACCTCTGACCCTTAACAAAACCATAACCCTAATTTAACTCGAAAACTAGCTCTAAGCCTAACCCTAACCCTGAATATAAAGCGAATTCTAATGCTAATTTTAACTCTAATCCTAAAATTACACTAATAATAACCCGAACTCTAACTACATACCCTAAGCGTAACCTAACCGTAACCCGAATTGTAAACCTAACCCTTACTCTAAACCAAAACCTAACCCAATAGCAACCCTCACGTTAAACCTAATGTTAATCTTATCCTAACAGTAACAATAACCTTAACCCTAACTACATACCCTACGCGTAACCTAACATTAACACTAATCGCAACCTTAACCATAACCTTTGCCCTAACACTAACACTAAACCAATCCCTGACCCTAAACCCTAAACTTAACCTTAATAAACACCTAAACCTATACATAACCCTAAAAGTAACCCTAACAATAACTATCACTATAACCCTAACAGTAAAACTAAACCCTAAACTGAACCCTAACTCTAACACTAACCCTCACGTAAACCTAATCCATACTCATTAGAAAACATTGTCCATTCGTTTTCGGCCCGGTGCTTCTGAATATTCAGGTTAAAGAACATCCTCCCCAGAAGGATTTCCCTACATATCACCCTTACCACGACACGCCACACACAGTGGCTTCCGTTGTTCCATCGCAAAGAAAGATGGTAGAGTAAAGCTATTATTCTGCTCTTATTACACAGCACAAGCATACTGCCACTGTCTTACCACCCTTTTGTACATTCTAGGCAGAGAGCAAGCTAAGGAGAACGCATGTCAAAACTGTTTCCAACCAGCGCTTTGGTGCCGGACAAAGGACACGACCGAACAAATCTACGGTTTTGTCAGACTGGGATTGAGCCTGACTCAGGTCCCAAGGAACGGGGCTCAGTTCTTGCTCACATCCTAAATGCTTGACTCCAGGTACAGGCAAGAACTCCAATTTCTCTGCTTTCTTACAGTGCCGACTTTCTTTACAGCATACAGCAAAACTTGCACCAAATGATCGAATACACTTCTGGACTAGAGAAATCAAGCGTTCCAAAACGGTTTCCTTTGCATGCGCTGTACACCTTCTCGCACTTTAAAGTCTTTCTAGCTCCGTAATGGCAGAAGAAGACCCGAAGAAATAAAGCACCATAACACAGGGTTAATCGCCGCATTCTAAGAATGTCTTTTCAGCATGTATGCTCTCTTCCAAAATGCTGCTGCCTGACCCCGCTTCGTACGAAATTTCACAATGGATCTGCCAGCTTTCCAATTTCACACTTTCTCTTTGTTGGAGTTCAAGTTGGCTTCAGAATCCACAGTTATCATGTCACTTCGTAGAACAATGCTGCAGCCCAGTCAATATATCTGTCTATCAGGCAGCATAAAGGATGTCTACTGAGCACGGTTACTAAACAGAGGCCTCCAGAATGGAAGGAATTCTGACAAAGACTATGCCTCCAAAATCATGCGTCAGAGTGCTCTCACTTCTGAATGAAGCATATTAGGATCCCAGGATCAAGGCTCCATCAGTGGGTCGGAAGCCCGCTGAAACATCCTTGAGAGACAGTTTCAGTTACCATATG
>NW_011889777.1:0-4756 GCF_000151845.1 Pteropus vampyrus
CCCTGGCACCACGAAGCTCCATTATGAAGAGTCCCCGTCAAGTCACTTGAATTGCACTTGTTTGCCTGGCCAGCCCTCCTCCGCCGGCGCCCGAGAGCCCCCTCGGCTCTCTCAGGGAAGATGCGGACGCCACGATATTCTCTCTCCTGACGCCGCACGCATTTGCCTCTCAGCGCCTGTGACGTCGGAAGGGACGTGTTGTTTTGTGCTTGTGTTCGGTGTCCATCGCTCTGACGACACTGCACCCTTCGTCGGGGAAGGAGCTGGGCGCCTGGCTCACCGTTCCCCCAGTGCCAGGCGCAGCACGCGCCGGATAACCGTGTGCGAGATGAATAAACAAATTTGCGGAACGTTATTTAATGCGGCCACCACCGGCGCACACTTCGATCACCTTCATTAACCTGCCCGGCTGTGCGGCCCTGTCACAGCCGTCCCTTCAGCGGGTGACGGTCCGCGCTCGGCCAGCGGGGCGGGGGCGGGCCCTGCTCCTGCACGTTGCTGAGTGGCGCCCCACGCGCGTGCTGACACGCTGTGCCCACCCCTCGGCCGGGCGGTGGACGTCTGTGCTGTCCCGTGTCCGGCCCTCGTGGGCGGTGGCGCTGAGCGTGTGCTCTGTGAGGACGTGGGTTCTGCGTCTCTCGAGCGACACCTGGCGCCGGGACCGCTGGGCCCGTGGGAAGTTCGCGCCGATGCGTGAGGGCACGTCGAGGCTTCCGAAGCGGCTGCACCCTCCTCCGTTCCCGCCGGTGATGCGGGGTGGGGTGGGGGGGACGCAGCAGCACCGTCCCTGAGCCCACGCCCTCTGCTCCTGCTCTGGCCCTGGTCACCGTGCCTCCCGGGGCCTCCCAGGTTTTGTAACAAAACGGTAAAATTAAAGTGCACCTTTCTCTTGAATTTCACATTTCTGAAAGAAAGTGAATCCTGTCTCTTTTCTACAGGAGGAAAATAAAATAATAGCTCTTCGGGTACCGCAAAGCAATAGGGATCACGACGCTGATGGTGCCTCAAGGGGCATTTTCACGTCACTTGCCGTATTAAAAAATTTTCAGATGTTAATTCCCGCCGAGCTGATCCCAACGCACTGCGGCGCCCTGTCCAGGCCCTGCCGTTCGGCGTTTGCCCCCCTCTCTAGGGTTAATGGGATTCTCCGAACGGGCCATTTAAGCCTCAATAAACATTTATACCTAACAGTCAGCGTTTTCACATACCCGATAAACAAAAACACGAAACCCAGGAGGGCAGAGCGGATACAGGGATGGAACCGAAGCAAAGCATAAGGAAAGACGAGAAAACCAACAACCGAGAGGCCGACGGGAGGCGATCGGGGCCGAAGACGCTCTGCGTCTCTCAGGTGCCCTGAAGCGCCGGTGTTTAGAGTGGGTGATTTCGTGACCGTCTAAGGTGAATAACCCAGCATCCAGATGTGGTTCACACACACGTCACAACACCACAGCATCTCAGGATAGAACGCTCAGAAACACCTGCCCTCAGAAACCAAAAGCGGAAAACGAAAACCTCAGGGCCCCGGTGTGAAATTTAAATGGCGACCGGAAGGTTTCGGGTTCGCGATTTCCCGTCCCGCAGCTTTGCGGCTCGCGCGATACGTGCTCCGGGATTCTTAACGTGCGTTACTGCTTGGTGGGGCGGGGTTCCGGCACTTGCACATGACAGACGGGATCCACACGGAAACTGGTTTTTATTTATTTTTTTAGCCCTAGGACGCAACCCAGTTCTCCATGGCTGCTCAGCCCCCACCGGACGGAGCCACGGAGGCTGATGCCAAACACTAATTGGCTTAAGGAGACTTTATGCTTTTTATGTGTGTGCAAAACTTGTGTATTTTCTCAAGGGAAAAGCTATTGGTTTTCATCACCTAGTACTTACCCATAAGAAAGCGCCTGACGGGAACAATAAACTCGTGTCACCAGCGGGGGCAGGGGACAGGAGGGGGACCGGCTTCAGCAGAGGCCGCCGAAATGCTCTCAAAACGTGGCCTGGGCGTGGCGCCCGCGTCTTCGACGCAGAGGGCTCCGTGGGAGCAGCTGAAGTGCGGGCACTGCCACGTACCCGCAGCCCACAGTTCCCACGCCCCGCCACAGGCCGAGCCGCGGTGTCTGGGGCAGGTGACACCGCACGGGTGCGAATCCCGCCCTGGACTCTCCTGGAAGACCGGCCGCTGCCCGGGCCGTGGTCTGGGCACAGCTGCCTTCGCGCATCTAGTCTGTTTCCTGCAGCTCGCGCTGATTTCCGGCTCCCGACCCCGCGTGTCTGTCCCACTGACACTTAGCTCGAGGGTCCCTCCCCAGCCCCTAGGGAGGTGGAAGAAGGGAAATGTGGTCACATTCGTTTTTCAAAAGGCTCAAGCTTCCGCATCAGGAAGATCTTCCGACAGGTCCACGTGCTGGAGAGGACGTGGAGGGTCTGGGGTGACACGCTGCGGGGGGTGGGGGCGGCGCGGTCACACGGGGGTGGGGGCAGTGTGGTCACACGGGGGTGGGGGCCGCGTGGTCGCACGGGGGTGGGGATGGAGTGGTCACACGGGGGTGGGGGCGGCGTGAACGGCAGCCTGGCTGGCGCCGCAGACCATGGAGGGCATCAGAGCGTGAAGACGCAGAGATCGTGACTCGTTTCCCGCAGAGAAGCAAGAAGCCAGACAGGAAAGGGCAGCTGACGAAGCCCCCGGCTCCGGGCTCTCTCCAGCTCCCACGACGCGAGGGGAGAGGGGACTCCTGCCCCGCAGCGCTGGGGTGGCTGAGAGGTCGGACTTCGAGCATGACGTCGAGGACCCAGCGCGGACCCAGCGCGGACGCCCAGGCCGTCTCCGGGGACGCTGGCTGCATCGCACGCACGTCCGCTCAGCCCCTCCGCTCCTCTCGGACGCTCGGAAAGTCCAAGTCGCTCGGCGCCCGCACGGTTCCACGCGGAAGCGGATGCCCGGGCTGGCAGGTGGCCGGTGGGAACGGCGTTGACCGAGGTGGGGGTGCGTGAAGCCGGCGGAAGGGACGTTTGCAATGGAAATGACCGACTGTGGACCAAGAGCGCTAAGCCCCGCTCACGTGAGTTCTTCGGCCGGGATCTGTATGTGTCCGTCCCTGTCACACCCAGAATCCTCTCTGGGATCGCCAGAGAGAATAATGAATTAACGGATTAATGAATTAACGGATTCGGAGTCTCGTTAGGAAATACAGTCTCTGCCTAGAGTTTAAAAGAGAGAATTCAGTCCAGGGGCTAGTTCAGGAGACGCTGGACGCTCCCTTAGACGTACGACACTATGGGAACTTATCTGTCTGTCCCGCATCTGTCTGTCCATCACCATCTACGTCGCCGACGTCTCTCTCTCCGGCCGGCACTCACGCAGGGCGAGCGCCGGGGTGGCGATTCCTTTGTTGGAAGTGGCAGTTGTGTCCGCCAAGGTTCGACCAGCGCGTCCGGCCCTGGCGCCGAGCAGCCGCGAACCGTGGTTTGGACACAAATGCCTCCGACACGAGCCTGCTGTTAGCACACGGCATCGTTTGACTCACTTCCCGTCGAAAAGAGGGTAATCTGCGCGACGATACCTGTCGGGGACCCCGGGGCTCCATGTGCCCGTCACAAACACAAACCCTGGTCTCTCTCGCGGGGTCCGTGCCCTCTTCCCGACACAGGGCAGGGGACACCCACGCGCTCACATTCCCGACCTGCCGCTCCGGCCCGGACTGAAAACCCGGCACCCCAATCCCAGGCATCTCTTTTCTTTAAAGAGCTATTTTTACCTCGGTAAACAGTCGGCCTGCACCCGCTTAGCATTTTTATTAAGTCGAGTGGCTTCCTTTACTGCTGCACATTTTGAAAGGAAGCTTTCTGGCACCACCGTCAAGTGACAGACAGCTGGCGGCATTTGCCATAGATCGAAGGAAGACTCAACAGAGCCGAGAAGACACTCGAGCAACGTCATCAACTCTAAGTGCTCGCTGCGCCCCCCACGGCTCTGCCTCCGTGCACAATGACGGACGCGGACAGGAGCCACCCCGGGGTCAAACGGCCTCTCTCCGCGAGGTCATCTGAGTGCTCCCCCCACACCAGCTCAGCGCCTTTCGGGGACACTGCGCTAGACGAAGCTTTCTGGTACACGCAGCGGAGTCTGGTGCCTCGGAACCAGCGCCCGGACCCGGGGACCTTGGTTCTGCGCTGTCTTGGCCGCTAGCGGGCTGTGAGGAGCCGGGCCCCAGTCACCTGACTCGTCAGAGTCCGCACGGCGTCCCCCGGCCTCCCGCCAGCCACGAGCCCCTCGGAGGCGAGAAGCGCACTATTTCCCCGCGTCCGTGAGCTGTGGTCTGCAGAATGTCCCCGGGACGCCTGGCGCTCGGTAGGCGCTCCACGCACTCACGCCGAAGGCACGAGGGAGCTGCGCCCGCTCCGGCTCGTGCTGAGCGGGTGGGTCACCCGCCCCGTGCTCTACAATGACAGGCTGCGGGCGCCACCGTGCGTGCGTCACAGGCGAGGGGGCCGAGGCCGGGGCTGGGCACGCGACGTCCTCAAAGGGCATAACAGGACACGGAGCAGAACATCCTCACGTGTCATTGTGAAAACCTCAAGCCTCCAGGGAAAACAGGGAGAGACATCCAAACGCCCGCCGACCGTGCTGCTGGCTTTAAACAGTGGCCCCCCGCTCGGCCGTCCTGGCTCCTTGTGATCCGGAAAGGCTGGTGTCTGAATCCCAGTGGATCGGCATGTGAGCTCCACACCGTGTCCCCAATTCAAGTGCCGAGAGGCTCCC
>NW_011889777.1:6786-10032 GCF_000151845.1 Pteropus vampyrus
GTAGGTCAAACACAGCAGTGCTGGGCAGGAGGTCGCCACAGACCAATGCCAGAAAACCTGCTGGGATTTCCCCAGCTCGAAGCAGGAACGTGACAAACAGGCACGAGTCACGGGGTCCAGAGACGGGGTGAAGGCTGCTTCTCTTGACCGGATAGGGCCCTTTCTAACGAGAACACGTGTGCATCTCAGGGTGGCAGACAACAAGAACCCCACACTACCTGAAGCAAAAAACAATAATAACGTTTTTTAAAAGCATGGATCCACAGCCCGCGGAAACGTCCAGCTGTGGCTGGGCCTGGGGTGCAGCGGGCTGGGACCAGCGGCCTCCAGCTCAGCTTGTCTGTTCCCAGGCTCGGTGGAGGCGTAAGTGACAAGCAAAGCTGACGCGCCTCAGGTGCGCAGTGCTGGCTCCTCCGGCTCTCGCCCGTCCTCTGCACAATGTCGCTCCCGCCTGGTCTCCAGCCTCCTGGGACGCCCGCCAGCTGCTCCAGGCTGCCCTGCTCAGGGCCACAAGCCAGGGCGCCAGCAACACCGCTCCCCGGATGGCCACCCAGCGGTCCAGAGTGGAGTCCCACCATGTCACCTTGACTTGGCAGGGACTGATCACTGTCACAGCTCTGTGTGTGCGTCTGCGTTTCTGTGCACGTGTGTGTGTGTGTCTGTGTGTGTGTGTGTCTGTGTGTGTGCGCGTGTGTGATGCTCGTGCACATGTGTGTCTGTGTGTGCGCGCACGCACGTGTGTGACACTCCGTGCACGTGTGCGTGTCTGTGTGTGTGCGCGCACGCGTGTGACGCTCCATGCACGTGTGCGTGTCTGTGTGTGTGCGCACGCACGTGTGTGACACTCCGTGCACGTGTGTGTCTGTGTGCACGCACACGTGTGTGGGACGCTCTGTGCACATGTGCGTGTCTGTGTGTGTGCACGCACGCGCGTGTGTGCCGCTCCGTGCACATGTACGTGTCTGTGTGTGCGCGCGCGTGTGTGCCGCTCCGTGCACATGTACGTGTCTGTGTGTGTGCGCATGCGCGTGTGTGACGCTCCGTGCACGTGTGCGTGTCTGTGTGTGCATGCACACGCGTGTGATGCTCCGTGCACGTGTGTGTGTCTGTGTGCGCGCACGCGCGTGTGGGACGCTCCGTTTGCGTCGATCTCGTCCTCCTACCCGTCCCGGGAGCTCGCGTGCCGTCGGCGACTCTAACCGCCCGATCTGGCTCTCGGAGCGCGTTCGGATTCCACTCCCCAGGGAGACGCCAAGCAGAGCTCCGTCGTCATGCCGGCCAGAACCGCGATCCCGAGGCCGGGCTCCGTGACTCTGAGCTCGCGTCCGGCCAGCGCTCAGCGGAGGGCAGGGGTCCCGTGTGCGTGACGGCTGCAGCCCCACGTCGCCGCTGGGCAGGAACAGCCGGCAGGTCTCCAACTACGAGTAAGAGCCATACTGAAAGACGCGACGGGATTTGGAGAGATGCTTGAGGTGCGAGGCACCCCGCGATCTAACGCTCTGCTTCGTGCAGAGGGTGTGCTACAGGGACAGCCAAGGGGACCGGAGCCGACAGGGGCAGCGACCTCTGGGAAGCCCTTCAGGCAGGATCTTGAGAGCGTCACCTGACTTCAAAGCGGGGGGTACGGGGCTCCAAGATGGTCGAGGCGCCCCACACGCAGGGGGCTTCACCGGCAAGCAAAGACGTCCCCAGCAGCATGCTCGGCCAGGCCACCCTTCAGCTGCACTCAAAACGGTGAGAGCTCTGTCCCCCGGAGCCACCTCCTCAGCAGCCACATTAGCCAAGGTGACACTGTCTGCAACAAGGCCGACTCCCCAAGACAGGCCCTGCCTCCCGTGCACTGTGGGCTGTCAGCTTGGCGCTGAGCGTTCCCCCGTGGTGACCGCCGCAGCCCGAGGCGGCTGCCGGGTTCTTTCCCTCGGTGACCCCCTGGCCGCGTGCGCTGCTGGTGACCTCCCGCCTCTGACGGGTGACAGCCACGTCTGCCATAAGAACACCCGCTCGTCCACAGCCGGCCCTGGAGAGCGTGGAAAGAGCCTCAGCAGAGCGAACACGCGGAGCCGGCTCCGCCTCCCGGAACGTCGCGTGGCATCTCAGCACGGACGGCGCGAACGTGTCGGCCCCGTGCACGGGTTTCAGCGAGCAGGTGCAGCGTGCCGGCCGTGGCTGCCGGTCCCAGGGCACGGTGTTTATCCAGTGAGCGTGCACCCGGGTTCCGGCAGGTTCTACCACCACAGCAGTGTGGAGTCGTCAAGATGAGCCTCAAAGCCACGGGGATGCGCGCACGGGGAGCCGACACAGGGGCCATCGGCCCGAGCGAAGCTCGGTGGGCGGCCTCCGGGCCCGAGCCCCAGCCCCACCCCGCACGCTCTGTGCAGGGCTGGCTCGCAACCGTTCTGGGTCTCGTGCTTTAATGAGAGACAATCCCAGCATTCATCTCACGGGGCTTTTTCTTAGTACTAAATGAGAAAGCACGTGCACGATGAGCGAGTTACTACTTTAAAGCTCACAGATCCGGGGCGGGAGCTGACTTCAGCAGTGTGCTTACGATAGCGCTGTGATGACTCCACGCAAATCACAGAGAAGGCACAGACGCCGGAGGCTTCCGGGGACAGCGCGACTTCACCGGGTGTTCAGCTGTGCTACGCATCCCCTCCAGAGAGCAAGGACAGAGAGAACTGCAGGCAGAAGTCACGGCATCTGCAGGGGCGTGGAGACCCACCCAGGGGGCACCGTGGGTGCTGCAAGGCGCCCAACGGCCAGAGCTCAAACCACATGGCAGAAGCTCATGGGAAGCTGCTGGGCAGGGGCTTAGACCCCACTGTAAACGGTCCGTTACGGAAAGCCACGTGCCGGCTGTGAAAAGGGGACCAAACCGCGTTCTCAGGGGCCAGAGGTCTGCAATCCGGGGCCACCCGAGGGCTGTTTGTAGGAGGGCCCCCTACCCTGACGTGTTTGGTGGGCGGGCGTCCAGGGCCGCACCCCGGGTGGGGTGGGGTGGGCAGAAAGGGCATCGTGGGGGCGAGAGCAAGGCCGTCAGGGTCGCAGAGACCCGGCCAGGACGGCACAGTGCTGCCTGCCGACACCGTGTCCGCGCGTCTGCGGGGGAGACGCTTCACTGGCCCTTGCTGAGGACTGTCACCAGGACTAGGGAAAAGCACGCGTAGGACGGTGTCAGCCAGGTGCACGGGAAGCTCTCGGTGAAGGTCAGCGGCCGTCAGCGCCCACTCTGCTGCTACTGACACC
>NW_011889777.1:11227-12498 GCF_000151845.1 Pteropus vampyrus
GGAAAAGCACGCGTAGGACGGTGTCAGCCAGGTGCACGGGAAGCTCTCGGTGAAGGTCAGCGGCCGTCAGCGCCCACTCTGCTGCTACTGACACCGTGACGACGGAGGCGGCCGCGACTGGGGAGCGGACTCGCAGTTCTGGTTCCCGAGTGACCCGCCTCAGGAGCCAGCCCGACACCCGCCGACTCTCTCCGGGGTGCACGGAGCTGTCGTCCCGGGGTGCCCCCTGCGGCTGTGACACAAACAGCCCTTTGTACATGAAACCAAGCATTTGCTCGTCCCCAAAAGTGGGTGGGGCCCCCAAACGCTGTCTGTCCGCTGCCATACCCGAGCCCTCCGCATCTGCTCCCTTGGTGGACCACGGCCAAGAGCCGGGTTTTCTGTTCATTCCTCCCCTCTTCCCTCTGCTCTGGGACCCCGAGGGGCTGCATCTCCCTTGGTGAGAGCCCGCCCAGGCCCCAGCTCTGATGGTGCTCGAGGTGAGCACCCCTGCGGCCGCTCGTCCCTCGGGGGCCCTTTCCCTGCCCACACTCAGGGAGCCATCTCGCCGCTATGGCCCCCGGGCCCTGGCTGAGTGCCTCTTCTCTGTGCCCGGAGACTCCAGCTGTAACAACAAAAACGGGCAAACGCTCGGCTGGGCTGGCTCACGTTCCGGTGTCTGCACCTCCGCCCCGCTGCAAAGGATATGAAAGAACATGAACGGAAAAACGGTAAAACACGGCGCTGGTTCCACGAGCCAGGACCGGCCTGCCCCGGAGCGGGCGGAGGCTCGATGGATCTGTTCTTCTTCTTCGTTTTTAACGGGGTCGGAGTCCACTGGTAATGACGCCGTGAGGCCCGAGCTAAACCCGTTCCGGTTTTCTCCTCTTCTAGCTAAAGGCCTGCCGCGGTCTGAACGACACAGTTGATGGGGACAATGACTCGGTGAGTCTGGGCATCACGCAGACAGAGAAATGCGTCCGGAAGAACTAATGAAGCTCAGTCCTGGGGGATTGGAACTCACAACCTTTCCACCAGGTATTCTGGGGAGGAGGCGATGGCTCCACAGCAAAGTCCAAGGGGGCCCCTCGTGGGCGCTCACCCCGTCCCCCCGCCCCCCGCCCGAGCATGGCCCCCGTCGGGCCTGACGACTGGGAAGGAGCACGCAGGCCGGCTCCCGACTGCCGCCAGCTCCACAGCGGGGCGGAGAGAGGGACCGCGCTCAGGGTGGGAGCTGAGACTCGCCGGGTCCGGGACGTCGGAGCCGGGGGGCGGCGCGGAGCCTGCGCTCG
>NW_011889777.1:12952-13452 GCF_000151845.1 Pteropus vampyrus
CGATCATCCGCCACCAGTGCACAAAACCAGCTATGAAGGTTGCCAGCTCAAGGATTTATGTTGCTTCTAGATGTGTTATTTCTGGCTACGCCACCGAGGGTCTGCGACATGAATAATGACTCACTGTTAGCAGAGACCGGGCCACAGGCGGGGATCACGACGTGGCCACAGCTACAGGCAACACGAGGATCAGACCCCAGGGGCCTGGCCCCTGCCTGCCTCCGCCTCGGTGCCCCAGACGCCCACGTCGCCCCCAGCACGGCTCAGCGACCCATCTCACTCTTCCCTTCGATGTCACTGGGTCCTTCTGACCTGTATATACGGAGCGGTCCAAACAGTGCTTGGCATGTAACCACGGTGAACGCTAGCTGGGCGCGGTGGGCGCAGTGGGGACCACACGCGCCGGCCAGGGACAGCTCCAGGAAGGCCGCGTGCCGAAGCGACTCGCTCCTTACGCGTGCACATGGGCGTGTGGTCCGTCCTCACGTAACTCGGTCAGC
>NW_011889777.1:14747-22422 GCF_000151845.1 Pteropus vampyrus
CATGGGCGTGTGGTCCGTCCTCACGTAACTCGGTCAGCTGGACCAGGAGGACAGACACCGGGAGCCCCACTCAGAAGAAGGCTTAAGAAGGTGACAAGTACCTCCCTTCCCACTGGGACAGTGACGAGCACCCCGTTCCCAGACGGCTGTCGCTGTGAGGCAAATCTAGGTCGCCGGACGGGAAGCAGCCGTGCAGGTGAGAGCGAACGCGTGCTGCGTCTCGCTGGGCATCGGGCGGCCACTACACGAGGCAAGGTGGGAGGGCCGGCCCGGCGACCCGGGTGACCCCGGACAGACTCCCGGGCTGTCCGGCTGCCTCGCCCACTGGCATGAGCGAGAATCACGGTAGGGCCGGAAGTCTCGAGGCCACTGCTGACAGGGGCCGGGGGCGGGGGGCGGGGGGTCCAGGCCACACGCGCTGTCAAGCGTAGAGGTAGGGGATGCCAGCGGGATCCAGGAAGAGGGGGGGCCGGCGCGGAGGTCTGCGGTTCCCGATGCTGCATTTGGGGAGATGAAGCCAGAGCCATCAGGACGACCCAGCATGGGGACCCCAGGAGCAAAGCCAGCTGTGATCGCTGGCCCGCGCTCTTCAGCGGACGAAGGGGAAGACATGTACATGGAAGCCAAAGGGCAGGACCTGAGATGTGGGTTGAGAACGGACCTAAAAGCTGCGTTAATCCAGCGGCCCGAGAGGTGAGGGGGTGTTTCGCTGGGAGACTGGACGGTAGAAAGAAAGAAAGAGCAGGACGAGGACCCAGGAGAGACACAGGGACGGCCCAGCTCCCCGCGCGCCACGTGACTGGACCCGGCGCAGGTCGCGTCCTTCGCCTGCCCCTCGGGTCTTCACGGCCACCGGAAAGTGGGGCCGCGCAGGGGTGTGAGGCCTCCTGCAGCGAGCGACCCAGGAGCGGAAAGCAGCGCCGAGCGACGGGGAGCTGGCGGCCAGGCGGCCACGCTCGTGCCGGAGGTGGAAGGCGCAGCTCACGAAGGCGAGAGCGAGCAGGCCTCCGGGACGGGCAGGCCGGGAGCCAGGGAGGGGCCTCGCCGACTGCCCAGGGTTCCAGGACGTCGGTGTCGCTATGTCGCGTGACAGATAACACGCCGGAGCAGGAAGACAAAGGAACGCGCTCGAGGCCGCAGAGCCGACGGGCCGCGTGCTGCGACCCGAACCAGCCCCGAACCAGCCCCGCGCCAGCCCCAAGCCAGCCCCGCCCCGAGCCAGCCCCGCGCGCCGTCAGCCCCCAGCGCCTTTCGGCGGAAGGGGCGGGACAGGAGAGAAATGAGCGAACCGAGGTGAGGAGGGGTCCGTGTGGAGTGGGGTCGCTGCGGGAGCCGAATGAGAGACACTTAGAGACACGGAGACAGACCGGAGGAGGCCGAGCAGAAAAACAGAGCGAGGGCCGCGGGAGGAAACACAACAAGAGGGTGCTTGGTTTGCACCCCCGACTGGACGGGAGCTTTAAACACCGAAATGGTCTCCCAGGCTAAAAAAAAATGCATGACAACGCGCTGTAATTTCCAGATTCGCAGGACGGAGATAATAGGCTGCTCGGGACAGGATTTCACGGCTGCCCTTGGGACATGGTAATAAAGAATTCTTTTGTCCAGCTAATGATTTCAAGTTGATTATAAACAGGACTTCGAGAGTGGGAGGTCAAGGCAATGGACAGTTAGCCCACTGGATCCCAAGCCTCGACCTTGTGTGTCCGTGCTGCTCGCCGTGTTCACGAGAAGGGAGCTCTTGGCAGCCAGAGAGCTGGGCTCCATCGCCTGGCTCAGAGAAGCCAGCCCGGGAACCCTCGGGGCCCACGACGGACCCCAGAGACCTCGAGCTGACCAACACGTGAAATTCTTGTTTTAAGGAATCGGGTTCGGGGGACGCACAAAGGGGCGCCACGTCCAGCCAGCATCTGTTCTCACCACAGCGGATCGGACCGTTTTGGACGACGGCCCTGGATGAACACGGCGCCGCCTGGGCCCCAACTCTGGCTCCTCCCCCGGCCGCAGAGCAGGCACAGCCCCTGACAAGCCACCACATGAGCTTGGTCGAGTTGCTTAACGTCCCTTAGCCTCATTTCTTTGAGTTTAAAACGGGGGCATTCGTGGCATCTACGTCCCCGGATTAATTTAAACTCAGCTTTACTGACACAGTGCAGGTCGATGGCTCGGCATAACCCCCAGGAGAGAAAGCTCGCGATAAGCCACAACACATCACTATGAACAACACTTCCGATCCTATCACATTCTGCCTGCCTAGCCTGAGTAAGTGACAAGGACCGACGCGTCCCCGTTTGAAAGCTGGCCTGGCGGGTGTCGCACGGCTCGGCCGGCAGACTTTCTCTTCTCCCGTGACAATTCATTGAGCCTCCGCTAATCCCTCCGCCTCACGGCGGCGGTTCTGAGTCCTCCGCTTCCTACAAACACAGGCGCCGGTGATGCTCAGCCGTCGGCTCACTCACCTGCCAGACGTTTGGTAAATACGTTCCCGGGGGAAGACGCGGACCTGTAGGTACTTCCGCGGGGGGCACGAGGCCGGCCCCCGGCCACGATGGACTGCGGGCAGGCCCCCAAGTCCACTCCGCTTGCTCTCCCTTCTTCCCGCGCCTGGAGTGCCCGCCCCCCTCTCCCTCGCGCTCGTGCAGGAAACTCCTATTCACCCTTCAACACCCGGCCTCCGCACCGCTGTCTCGGACTTCCGCTCAGACACAGCCCGGCACGATCCGCGAGGACCCCCCGAGGGCCCGCGGGGCTGCCGTGCGCCACGTGATCATCTGTACCTGCCCCTCACGTCGGACTTGCAGCCCTTGAGAGCAGGAGCTGTCCCCAGTGTTTCTTTTTTTTTGATCGTCCATGAAACACTGTTATCTTCTTAAACGGATCCCCAGGCCTCTGAGCAACAGGTGATCCGCCCACAGCACTTGTCCGTCGGGCTCAGCCCCGCGGGCCAGCCGGGGTCACAGGGGTCTGGAGGATGCTCAGTGCCATCCTCTTGGGGGATGGAGACAAGAATCTGCACTGGTAAACGGCCTCCAAAACTGACTTTCCCAGAGAACGCTCTTGCCCCCCCGAGACGGCTAAGGCCGCTTAGGGGCGTGCAGAAATCGATGCCCTTTATCTACAGTGAACACACTTCAAACACTTACGTGACCGCAAATGCTAATGACGCTCAGCAAACAAACGTTCTTCTCGATTCTGCCCGACGTGCATGTGGAAAAGTGTGAACACAGACACGATGAGGATAAGACACATGTGCGTGTAGACAGCGAGGAAGACACGGGCGCGTTCTCCCCTGCGGGGCTCCCAGTGATGCTTGTCACGTCTGGAAGGAAAGACGCGACGGGCCGCGCATACGTGTGTGCGCACACGCGCGCATGCACATACGCGTGCACACACGCTCACGCACATGCACAGTCACCGAAGCTTCACGTTCACAAACCTACACGACACGCAGGGCAGCCCGCGGCTTCCTCGGCAGCGCGCTGCGTGTCCCGTAGGACGTCTGCGCCGCTGCAGACACGCCGGCAGCTCCAGCGAGCGACGGCTTTTATCTGTGCGTGAAGCCGTGGGCCTGGTCGGTGGGGCTCTGTGACGTCGCGCAGTGAGCCGGGGACCACCGCACCGGACCGTGTTCCTGGAGCGTTTCGATGGCGAGCGGCAGAACAGCCTCGCTGCTGCTACCGGTGACTTCGGGCCGTTCGGGTCGCAGCCGCGGCGGCGAAGGCCGTGCTGTCCTGGGACCACAGCGCCCGGGACCCCGCGAGGGCACAGGCCGTTTCCGCGGGGAGGGGCGGCGGGCACACACCACTGTCACCCACGGGAAGTGCGTGCTCGACAATTTAATTCTAAGGCGGCACTCGGCTCGGAGACGAGATTCCATACCACGTACGCAGAGTCATAAAGGAAAGCTCCTCCGGGGTAAACTGAGGCAACCCTCACACTCCCCGTGTCGTGCCACTGGACGAGCGTCGGGAACGCCAACGGGCCGGCCCGGGGCACGATGAGACGGAGAGCCGGGCTCACGGCCCGGTGCCCACACCGCCACGCGCCTGCACCACCGCAGCCCCGTCCCCGGCTGCATCTTCCCGCTGCAAAGCACGAGACGCTTCCGTCCGCGGGGCCCCGCCCGGGCGGCCTCAGCACCCCCAGCGGCAGCCTCGGGGCCCGAGTCCCACGGCGGAAGCTGCGGCCGCGTCTCGGCCCCTCTGTGGCGACGCGAGCTCAGTAACTGTCTCAGAAGGGACCCGTTCCTGCTGGCCTCCTTCCATGTTTATTTTATTTTATTTTATTTAACGCCTACGGCACCCGGGCTTCCTAGGTGGTCTCCCGTCCGAGCACGGACCAGGCCCGACCCTGCGTAGCCAGCCCGGGGTTGATGCCCGTCAGGAACCGGGTCGGGCGTTCCTCGTAAGTGCGGCGTGAGAGTCTACGATGTGAACGGGCTACCTTTTAAAACCCATCCCCCTCTTGGTGGACATTTTGTGTTGTTTTCGACTGTCAGCGATCGAAAAAATGCAGCAGTGGACAATCCACGGCTGAGCTTTGCTCTGGAGCTGACGTGCCGAGGACTGGAACACGGGGTCACAGGGACGCACGACTTAAATTTCACCAGCCGGATGCCGACAAACGTCTCCTCGAGGCGAACCAACCGTTCACCAGCCCTGCAGCAGCGTGTGAGGGCTCCGTGTTCTCTCTCGTTCTCAGAAAAATATTTTATTATTTGCCTCTATTTCTTTTTTGTTTTTGGCCAATCTGATTAGGAGAAATAATATCTAGCAGGATTGGAAACAATATCTCAGCCTATCACATCCCTAATGCGGAAGTTATTAAAACAAACGTGAATGGAAATGCTCCTGACAGGTTGTCAGTTCGAACGCAATGAGAAAACTCTGCTCACGCCCGATACGGGCCCCGCGGACGGCCAACGGAATTCATCTCATGCTTTGGGAACTTTTCGTCTAGACTAAGGAAATAAAACATCATCTTTCACGACCTAGGAGGACCTGGGTATGCGGGCTGCACGTACGATACGTACAGTCATTTTAGCAATTTAAAAATAATTACTAGATGGTGTTCTTTGAATGCTGCTCTCGATTATCTCGACGCATGTCCGCTGACACGGGGGGCTCCGGGTGGTCTTCGCAGCAGTCCGGTGGCGGCCGACATCATCACGCCGATGGGACAGACGAGGATGCTTCGCCCGTGGTCCCCTCTCCCGTGAAACGCCAGCACGAAACGAGGAACGAGCGCTCGATTTCCCGAACCCACGCAGACGGTCGTGACGGTCGCGATCCACGTGCGGCGACGAGACGGGTGCCGGGAGCGGCAGAGCCGCAAAAGCTCCCGGTCGCCAGACACGTCGCCCCCGGAGCGCGGTGCCGGGGGCTCGGGTCCGTCAGACTTAGGTATCGGAAGACTGTCATTGTCTCACCAGAGACAGACCGCTGGAAATATCTCCAATCGAATTATTACACTCGGCTTAAAAAAAAAAAAGAATCTCAGGATCTTTGTTTTCTGTCGCCGGTTCTGTCATCTGGCTACGGTCGAGCCGCGGTGAAGTGCCATCGTTAAAATTCTGCTTCCTACAGCAAAACGGAACATTTTTAAACATCCTATCATGTCTCTGTCACAAGTAAGTTTTGCCCAAAATGAAAAGATCTTTCTGGCTTCAGATCTGGGCGACCGGCAGACAGGCAAAGCACCCCGAACGGGCAGCCTTCCACTCAGCGGTGATGAGGCAAACAACCAGGTCTCTGTCACATAACGATTCCCACAGTCACTGCCTGTCACAACTTGGTTTTTTTTCCCTTTTCCATGTCTTCTCCTGATTCACGAATGATCCATGTTTACTGGGGGACTTTCAGAAATACATACCGAGCCCACGGAAGGCAAACGCAAAGGGCAAGATTATCGCCATCTGTGCAGAGGCAACGTCCACGCCCTGAGTGACGCTCTCGCAATGCCACTCGATTTGTTTATAAACAGAATTGGGATTGTCTGGTGATCTCTTCTGTCATCTCCTGATTTTTGAAACAGGTTTACTAGGACATGATGCATACGCTGTACGAGCCATCATTCAAAGTGTGCCATTCCGTGTGTTTTCAGTTTGTTCACCGGACTGTAAAACTGTCGCTGCTGTTTAATTTTGAAATACTTTTACGACCCCGCGAAGCCCGTGTGCGTTAGCAGCCACCCTGTCACGCTCCTCCGCCTGGGCCCAGCGCGCTCTGAGGATTTGCGTCCTCCGGATGTTCACAGCAATGGAACCGTGCAATGCGTGCTTGTCTGGCCTGGTTGAGTTTATCTGGCGCCGGTTCTCAGACGCCTCCATGTTGGAGCACATGGCGACCCTTCTCTCCTCTTAGTGGCCGAATAATATTCCACTGAATGGAGGCACCAAACGTTTACCGATGTGTCTCTGGCCGTCACGACCGGCGCTGCCGGGCGTCTGCGTCGTGTGCTCGCGATTCTCTTGGGCACGTAACGCGCAGGGCCGGACCTTACGGCATCTCTAGGTAACCGCGTCATTGTCCCTTGATTGGTTTTCAGAGATTTCTCTTTCTTTTCATTTCTTCCTCGTTCCCTCCTCTGAAGTCTCTCTCCGTCCCAACGTTTCCGCTCAGCGACACTGAGCTCATCTTCCACAGCAGCCAGTCCGACGGCCTCGTGCTGTGCCCCTGCTCGCCACCTTCGCCGACGTCACCTGCCTTTCACGACACAACGCTGACTTGGCGCCTGAGAGCACCGATCGGGGTTTAAAACCATCTCTAGTTCGTGCAGGAAACGCCGCCCGTGGCTCTGATCTGCAGTTTTCTCCCCAAACTCCTTACGGCGACACGTTCATGCGTCCGTGGGTTTCTGCCTGTCTGGGCAGCCTGCTCCGAAGGCGTTCGCCTCCCCCGGCGACTCTCTCTGGCTGGTTCCGCGTGTCCACGCCCATCTGGCCACGACCTGCTGCCCCGTGAGAGACGGCCCTGACTCTTTTCATGCCTGGGTCTCCACTCACATTCCAGGCCCTTGTTTTTTGATGCACGTTTGAGACGGGTGACCCTGGCACCCGCTCACCCCAGCTCGGTCTGCAGCTTAGCAGGCACTTCTGTGTCTTCCGGGTGCACGACGACTTTCCTACCGCACTGCCAGCCCCACTCCACGCCGCGGGACACTTCTGTGGGGACCCGGTAGAAGGGAGGAGACTGTTAGGGGCTATGCTCTTCCCATCATCCTACTGGAAATCCTGCGACACCTACTCTTTATAAATTGCCGAGAGAGAGGTTTCTGGTGGCTTAGCCCACCCAGTCTGCTCCTCTATCTTTGGGGTAGAAAACTGTAATAAATGATGTTTTCCATTGTACTCCGAAACCTGTTCTGGTCACGTGATTAAGTTTTGACCAGTGAGAGGCGAGAGAGAATTGGGGTGTGGCATGAATTTCCGAGAAAGTTGCTTAAAGTGAGTTGATTCAGCTGAGAAGATCCTTTTCTATCACTTTTCTTTGGCCTGCGATGCGGGTGCAATGACTGGCGCTCCGCAGCCATCTTATTCTATGAGGACGAGAGCCACGAATCAGCATGGCGATGAAGGAAGACAGGTGCCCGGGACCCTGAGGTGACTGGAGAGTTGCCACACCAGCCACGACACCTACATCCGGGCTTCCTTCGTGTGAGAGAGAAATAAACCTTC
>NW_011889777.1:25407-25923 GCF_000151845.1 Pteropus vampyrus
CCGCCGCAGGGAGAGAGGACAACGGACCCCAAAAAGACAGAGCGAGCTCCACGTCAACACGTGTGCACGCACGAGACACGCGGGGCGAAGCGCGTTTCCAAACGCCTCTGTCCTGTGTGCACACGTTCTGCGCACGCGTACTACATACACACATGCATGTGTTACCCATGCAGACACAGCAGACCCTATACATGCGTGTGTGCACATAATATGCCACACGTGCACATACCACATCAGACATACTATGCACACACGGATAACATACTATGTGTGTCTGTGTGTATCTGTGTGTGTCTGTGTGTCTGTGTGTGCGAGTGTCTGTGTGTGCACGTGTATGAGTGTGTGTGTGTCTGTGTCTGTGTGTCAGTGCCTGTGTGTGTGTGTGTGAATGTTTGTGGGTCTGTGTTTCCATCATCAGGACCCACAGTCGGTAACAGAAAGTCAACTTCAGGATCAACGAAGGGACACAGCATGTTCCGAAGGAACAGCCGGGAGCTCCGTTCCGCGTGTCTGTCC
>NW_011889777.1:26184-26589 GCF_000151845.1 Pteropus vampyrus
CAGGTGCCCGGGACCCTGAGGTGACTGGAGAGTTGCCACACCAGCCACGACACCTACATCCGGGCTTCCTTCGTGTGAGAGAGAAATAAACCTTCCGGCTTACTTAAGTCCCTTTTATTTGCATTAAAAATGAACCAAACCCTACCCTAACAAATATAGTATGAGATATATTTATTGATGCCAGTATATTCTAACCTCGAACCTACATTTATGATTTTAATATCTGGTTACATTTGAAATATCAGTTATCCTTTACTTATGTCAGCTCGTGTTATTACTTAAATAGATTTGTTTTAAAATTAAGCACATTACATACAATAAGTGGAAAATCAGTAATGTATGACATAGATGATGATCATGAAAAAAAGACAAAATTCTAGCTAGTACTATTGCCACCCTCCAACC
>NW_011889777.1:29994-31574 GCF_000151845.1 Pteropus vampyrus
GAGGGGCCAGGAAGCGAACAGACCCGCCGACGTCACCGCCAGCACCTGCCGATGGCAGCACACATCACCACACCAGCGCCGGACGTCACCACACTTCCACGCGGGCCCCATGAGGCCAGCCGTGGTTTGACCTTCACGGACCAGCGGAGAATCCGGGGACCCCACAGCCATGCGCGGGGACCCGGGGTTGAAACAGCTCTGACCCCAACGCAGGTGGACGTGCTCTGTGCCCTCCCCCACATCACACCGGACCCTCTGGTGGCAGAGCCACTTAGTGGGACCCTGCTCATCCTCTGCCCCTCCGCAGGTCAGGGCGTCTCGTGAGATTCACCATCTACTCAGACTCAGACAGACAGATGCATGGACGCCAGACGCGTTTATTATCTCCATCCTCCTCCCGCCTTTCCCCTTCCCTCATTCACCCATGAAGGGGACAGACGACACGCCCTGGGCTCTTCCCCGAGGTACCACTGACTTCGCTCCCTGCCGAGAAGCTGGGCGAGGGAGGGGGGTGCACAGCAGAACTGGCCTCCTCGCATGGCCCTATTTTTCCCTGCGAATTCACGAGTGAAACACACACAGAGCGGAACATACGTGTTAGGGGGACAGCGTGATAACTGGCAAGTGGCCAGCCACATGCGCAGACCCGTCCGCCCGACACAGTCCTGCCCCCGCGCCGTGTGCTCCGTCCGGCCCCTCGGGGGAGCATGAGGGGTCTGCAGCAAGAACCCGGGGACAGCGGGCAGTTCAGTGGGCGACAGGACAGAAGGCGAAGCCGAGAGCGGCAGCCTGAGTTCCCTCCCCCGATCCGAGAGGGTCGAACCTGCACGAACACAGAACACAGCGGGAGGGCCCAAGTCTCCATCCCCCAAACCGTGTGCACATAGACACACACACATGCATGCGCACTCACACATGCATGTGTGCACATGCATGTGAGCACACAGACACACGCACACACATACACTCACACACACATGCATGTACACACAGAGACACATATACATGTGCACATTTACACATACACATGTGTGCACATGCCCATGCACACATACACACGTGCACTCGTGTGTGCGCTGCATGCGTGCATGAACAAACACATGCATGTCCATGCATGCTTGCATGCACACACCTGCATGCAGTCACACATACATGCACACATACACCCACACATCGACACATGTGCACACACATGTACTGACATGCACACACCTGTACACATGAACACATACACGTGCATGTGTATATATGTAGGCACGCACATGAATGCACATGGATGCACACACGTGTGTGTGCGTGTTCTGAGCACAGCGCTCAGTCGCATGGTAGAAGCCGTGGGCCGGGCCCAGGCCTGTGGTGCGCGATGGCTACTTCGCCTGCCCCAGCATCTCTACCCTGTCACAGGGCTGCAATGCGCTCGCGAGGGCTGCGGGTCTAGGTGACGACCTCCCTCCCGGGTAACTGGCGGGAACCAGCATCTCCCACTGGCTGCGAGTCTGACTAACCCCTGTGGGCGAAGTGAAGCCTTCTCGAATTTTCTCCCTGCTCCTCACTTGTGCTCTCTCCTTAACTGTGGCAGA
>NW_011889777.1:41119-44457 GCF_000151845.1 Pteropus vampyrus
TCCTTCTCCCAGTTTCTGAGGAGGGTCCGAAGGCCAGTCTCTCCTGGGGGCACAAGTGGACAGCAGACACGCGTCGACTAGAGACCGGACAGAGGAACAGTGCACCGGCTGGAACCAGGCCAGCTGAGCAAACGAGGAGCCGCTGTCAGAAGCCCGGGGGGGTGACCCCGCCTCTGCCCCGCCCCATTTATGTGTAAGTGACGGAGGCAGGTGGCATACGATGCCGCCTCTGCTGGCTTGTTCCCGGATGCAGGCGGCACACACTTTTCAGGTCCCGCCTGTCTGCAGGCACTATCCGCGGTGCTGAAATGCAAACGAGCAGGACACATACCTGCTTCCTATTGTCACAGAGCTGACATCCTAGAGAGAGAGATGGACACACACGCGCACGTGCACGCGCGCACACACACACACACGTGTACCACGTTGATGCACGGCAGCGGGAACAGTGCAGCCAGCACGGGGGTGGCTATCTCGCGAAGCATTAGTTTGTTGCCCACAAACCTGCCAACTGCAAAGCCACTAACCCCGTGTGCGGGCAGAGGGAACCACACACACACCAGGTGACCCCTAAACTCGACTGCACTTTGTCTGGTGTGGGATGGGGAGGACGAGTCTCCTGGTTCCCCCTAAAACAGCTGGGCCACCACCTACCATCCAGGAAGCTGTGCGAATGTCCCACAGATCATGTGCGACTATGCGCGTGGCTTCTCGGGGTCCTTATCACCCCACGCAAACCGGCCGCGCTCCCCGAGAACCGAAGACTGATGTCAACGGCGTCCCCCAACACAGCTTCCCGGTGAGGCCGGCCGAGCGACAGGGGTGGCAGACAGGGCAGGAGACACTACCCGAGCCCATCACATGCTAGGCAGACGGGGTCAATTATCTGCCTCATTGACGCCAAAGCGATAACTGGCCTCGCTGTGCGCTGCCCACGTGACCCCGGTCAGACCAGGGGCCCCCGTATTCTTCACGTGCTGCTGCATCTCCTGTCGTGCTGGCATCAGATCAATCAACAGATACGCAGGACATCCTGGTCCTTGTTGGACATAACGAACACCACCAGACACAGCTCGCCTTGCCCTTAGCACGCTCGCTGTCTGGCAGAAAATGAAATTTTATTACTATTAGTAGTAGTACAATTTTCCTTGCATGTCGGACTATCTGGAATCGATTTCCACCCTCTTCCATCTCATCCACACAATCATCACTAACCAAAGCTTCTAAAGAAGCAGAACAAAATGAGAAAAATAAAACGAGATGAAACAATTCTTGCATCTAGCGGGAGACAGAAGACGCAGACTCAAAGCTCACGCTGGTCTCAGGCCACCCGGAACTTGCGATGGTGGCCGTCAGCCGAGCGAGCAGGACGGGCGCGTGCAGAGAGGCAGATCGGGGGACTTGCCCAGGGGCCACTCTCGTCCCTGGTCCCCGGCACCACGACATGCGTGGTCGGGACCCGGAGTCCAGGGCAGAACTGCATTTTACCGACTAATTCCATGGTCGCAGGCAGCGGAACCAACGGCTGTCTCCCCAGCCTTCTCCAGGAACTGCTCAAAAACACATCTTTAATTAAGGAAAACATTCTAAATCAAACCTGAATGACGGTGAACAGACATTTTCAGGGACGTCTTTTGGGGGGTCATTAATTTTTCATTAACCTTTTTTTTTCTTCACTGAAAAAATGTTGTAAATATTCAGACATTACAAATGGGAGACATGGAAAGTCTCTCTCTCTGCGACTTCGCTCCCCAAACGGCTGCCCAGGTCAGCGCGCATATTCTGGGAGCCTGGCACACTTCGAGACGCAGGTGCGAACACGCCAGCGGCTACACGGCACGCGCACGTTCGCAGCGGCGACCCCTCGGAGGGATGTGTGCGCCCGCGTTCGGAGACCCGGTACGTTCCCCGTTCACAGCGCCCGGCTGCGCCACAGCGTAGGTGCCTGGACCCAGCCTGACGGACAGGCGCCCATCTGCCGGACGAGCGGGCGGTTCCGATCCTCCCGCCTGCCACCGGCCCTGAGCGTCCACACGCGCAGCCGTGCGCACACGTGGGCGCAGGGCCCCCGCACACACCACGGAACCAGGAGCCGCCGAACTAGAAAGGAGCCCGCCCTGCATTTCGACAGATCTCGCTAAGCTGCCGTTCAGAGATGCTGCCAATTTGCACGTCCACCGAAGGTGTCTTAATGATCCTGCCTTTTCCTGCCTTTCTGATCCCTGTGGATCTGATATGTACGAAGAGTATTTCATCGAGCCCGAGGGTAGTGATTTCTTGTTTCATATACTCGCATTTGAAGAACCTTCTTCATTAAATGCCTGTTCACATCCTTTGTCCGTTTTTCTCTTGTTTTGTTGGTCTCGTTGTTATTGTTTATTAGAAAACAGATTTGTAAGGAAATTAATCCCTCGACCGTCTGGAATTTATTTTGGTGAGAGTGTGTGGAAGAGAGATCCAGCTTTCCTGTCCCCCATGTGGGTTTTATTAGCACCATTTATTAAATGACTCACCCGGTGCCCGCTGGTTTAAAATGCCATTTTTAATACATACTAAACTCGTCTGCTTTTCAGGCTTATTTCTGGCCCCTCCGCTTACTTTTATTGACCTGTCTGCCTCCTCGTGAGCCGGAGCCCACGTGTTTTAGACACAGTAGCTTGTGACATGTTTACTATCCGGGGGGGCCATTTCCTTTTATTGAGGTTATCTTGATGTCTATTTCAACAAGAATCATTTCTGCTGACACATTTTTAAAGACAGCTTTTGGGTTTGCAGGGAAAAAATGTGCCGCTGAACGGAGCCGGACGCGTGACGTGCACCAGGCCTGCAGTCACCAGCTCCCCACTGGTCACCCACGGAGCCAGTTCCCCACTGACCGCCTTTTAGAGTGTGTTTTTCTCATTTTGATTTGGGTTTTTCTTTTCATTCTTACTTTTTTACCGTGATAAGAAGTTACGACGAGCTCTGTTCTCCAGGCTCTAAGTGCCCAGCACGGTGCTGTGCTGACCACATCTGCAAAGATCGAATTTCCAGCCGAAGCCCGGGTCACAGGTCCTGGGGGGCAGGGGTTTCGAGGGGACGGGATTCAGTCCACGGCCCATTTCCGTGGGTTCCCTGCAAACTCTAGTGGGCAGCCTTTCCTGATCCGATTTCCACCCGGACATGATGACCATGAAACATCCTGCACGATCTTCTCTGACCAGAAAGTGATGGGACAGCGTGCGGTGAGAGGCTTGTGAGCGAGTCTTTGCTTAAAACGTTGATGCTGAGATACCACTTTAAAAAAATTAATAAACCTTGTTTTTCAGAGAAGTTTTAGGTTCACGGCAGCACTGAGC
>NW_011889777.1:46887-50490 GCF_000151845.1 Pteropus vampyrus
TTTCTCATGCCCCATCTGAGCTAATCCACTCGATTTTGTCGCCTGTCTGCCCCTGGAGGCAACCGAGGTTGGCGACCCTTGGAATTCAGAAAGGGTCAGAGGCCGCTACCGCAGCAGAAACCGCAGGTCCCGGCCCCTGACGACGGAACAGAGAGCCCGCGTCCTCTGACGTTCTGGCTGGAGTGATGGACGTGTCACCGGTCAGACGGCAGTGACACACAGGGCGGACACGGGGAAGCCTCCTCCCGCGGCAAGTCCTCACTCAGCCCCGCGAGGCACCCTCCCGCCCTCTGCTCCCTCCCACGGGGCCAGAAGAGCACGCCTGCGGGGCCCGCGAGGACACGAAGGAGCCGTGTCCAGGTGCGAGCACCCCGAGGAGACAAGTGGGGTGAGTCCAGGAGCACGGGGATGAGCGCCAAGCCGACCGCGGAAGCGTGCGGAGATCGGCAACGGAGACCAAGCTCGCGACGGGAGTAACACTGTGTGCGTCTCTCCTGTGTTAAAGCCCAGCTACCCATCCGTGTATCCACCTGTCACCCATTATGTCTATCAGTCTGTCATTTATCCATCCATCCATCCATCCATCATCCACCTATTTATCAACTATCTATCTATCCATCATCTATCATCTATCTGTCCATCCATCCATCCAACCATCTACTATCATATATCATCTATCATCCATCCATCATCTATCCATCTATTTTTCTACCTATCATCTATCTATCTATCCTTCCATCCATCCATCCATCATCCATCATCTATCATCTATCCATCCATCCATCCATCATCCATCTATTTATCAACTATCTATCTATCCATCATCTATCACCTATCTATCATCCATCCATCCATCC
The DNA here is from genome assembly GCF_000151845.1 of Pteropus vampyrus. Taxonomy (NCBI): domain Eukaryota; kingdom Metazoa; phylum Chordata; class Mammalia; order Chiroptera; family Pteropodidae; genus Pteropus; species Pteropus vampyrus. The sequence continues at coordinate 47,745 of NW_011889777.1, forward strand.
ATCCATCCATCATTCATCATCTATCTATCATCCATCCATCCATCCATCCATCCATCCATCCATCTACTATCATATATCATCTATCATCCATCCATCATCCATCCATCTATCTACCTATCATCTATCTATCCATCCTTCTATCCATCCATCCACCATCCATCATCTATCTGTCATCTATCCATCCATCCATCCATCACCCATTTATCAACTATCTATCTATCCATCATCTATCATCTATCCATCCATCCATCCATCATCCATCTATCAACTATCTATCCATCCATCCATCCATCATCTATCATCTATCTATCTATCTATCTATCATCTATCTATCTATCTATCTATCTATCTATCTATCTGTCTGTCTGTCTGTCTATCTGTCTGTCTGTCTGTCTGTCTATCTCTGTCACCCACCGCCATCATCTCCGGTGACCGGCCATTTCCCAAGCGCTGAGCGGCCGCCGGCGGCTCCCCCTGCTCTTCCCCTGGGCGCCCCGCGTGCCGTGTGCGCGGCGTCTGGAGGGACAGTGCAGCTGGTCCACGTGTGGCCTCTCCCCATCGTGGGCACATCGTGGGGAAGGCTCAGGATGTAGCCCACGCTGTGACCCAGGGCCACCGCTGTCCCCATGCCCGCAGGCCACGCGTCAGACGCTTTCAGTGGTGGATGGAAAACGTTCCACAACGGACAGGGAGGGGACAAGTGCAGGACGAAGGCCTGGCCCGTGAGGCTCGCCGGCGTCCATGGCACGAGAGCTGTCACCACGACCGCGTCTGAGCTCCCGGTGTGACCCCGCTGGACGTGACCTGGGGAGAGACACGTGCTGTCGGCGTCCCGACTCCAGCCCACCTGGCCCTCATCTTTCTTCGGTCCCCGAATTCATCGGTCCGGAAAGCTGTGTCTCATGGGAGCTTCGCCATCGCCAAAGCCCTGGGCACTCTCTTTACATGTGGCCACGACCGTGGATGCCACGCGGACTCTGCCCGGAGGGTCCCCGAACCCAGCTGCATCAGAGTGCGGGCAGACGCCGTGAGAGGGGACACGTCCCATCTCCACAGTTCGGACCTGCCCGAAGGTCAGAGCCGCCTCCACGGCCACTCGCCAAGCCACCTCCTCCCTTCCACACGTCGCTGGTCACACTTCGGTCAAGACCGTGCAGCTGCTGCCACCGAAACGCCAGGCTGCTCCTGCTCCCTCTCCTCCTCGGGTGCCGCGGAGTTCCCGCCCCTCCCCCCAGGGGCTGTGCGGGCAGCGGGTCGCGGGCTCACTCTGGTTCTGAGGTATCCACCCTCTCAGGTGGATGCTCTGCAGCTGTCCAGTCCACCCGCCCACCATTGGCCTTGTACCAAAGATGGAGGAAAACGGGCAGCTTCTGTCTCGGCCACCACTTGGCACCGGGATCAGCCTGGGGCTGAGAGGGGCCTCTGAGACCCTGCTAGGTCCCCACAGCCCCTCGCGCCCCTCCCTACGGTGGGGACACTTCCCATGTCCTCTCTGGGAAGGGAGTGGGGCTCCACCTCCCGCAGCAGCTGCAGCGAGGAGCAGAAGTGGCCACGGCGGCGGTGAACGCGTGCAGGAAAGACCTCAAATGCCACTGTGATGGCGTGCCGTCTTTTTAAAGCAGTGAACGGAAATAATTTTGCAACTGTACTTGGACCTTTTTTGACAACCGATGGACCAATAACCTAGTCGCCTTATCTGCACAGATAATGCAAATGCAGAGGACCACAAGGTAGCCCCCAGTCATATGACTCTATTTAAAGTTAACGTAGTTAACATAAAAATAAAATCGGCTCCTCGTGGCATAGCCACATTTTGAGACCTTAACAGCTACATGCAGATAGGGCTCCCACGGTGGACAGCACAGGTAGAGAATATACCCATCACCACAGGAATTTTCACTGGACAGCAATGCTCTCGGATAATTTTTACACAACTATGCATCCCCAGGCACACTTTAAAGCTGACATTTAAAACTTTCCCTCCTAAGCTGCAAAGGTTGAATTTTTCGGTATATTGTACCTATTGACATTTTTAAAATTAAACTGTTACATCGTTCTTCTAAAAGTATTCCCTAGAAACTAAATACCATGGTGATTTGACGCCCTCCATTACTCGTCTTAAAAAGCACACACAGACGACTTCTTCTTTACCAGGCTGAGTTTTATGTTTATTTACTTTTTCACTTTTAGCTTGCATACCCATTTTATTTTTCACAGAATGTGTTCTATTTTTGTGTCCGAAAGTCTTTTCTTGATCACTGTCATGTTTCTCTGCAACAAAAATACGTATATGAATTCAAATTTAGTTTTCCCTGCGTCCATAAGTCTCTAAGTGTTTTTTATTTCTAAACTGAGATTCGTTACAATGACATCCAGTACACATGCAAATATATACACAGATAGAAAACTTTTAAAAATAATTATTTAACATAGAAAAGTGAGGGATTATCGGGGCTGCACTGACGAATCGCAGGAACGGGGTTTATAGTCTATCATATGCTTAAGTGGGAAACACCCCTGATGGTGCCCACCCTAAGATGACAGGTTATCCTTCTGCTCTTACCTGGGGCTCCAGGCGAACAGGTGGGCATTCGGGCCGGTGGAACCCACATTACGATGGTGCCCCCACCACACGGTGGCCCACGACTCCCCGGCCAGAGAGAGGCAGAGCACACACGCCCCCGCCTTTCACACGTGCTTCTGCGTGGAACTGTGGCGTGTCACACGGCCACGGCTAATCCCATGG
>NW_011889778.1:0-1117 GCF_000151845.1 Pteropus vampyrus
ATGTGGACCCTGAGAAAGAAGATAACTACCAAGAAGGGCTCCTGGTGGCTAACTGGGCTCAAATGGCCTAGCCGCTGTTTTTAAGCAGGGACCTCTCAGGCAAACCATGCTTTGGGAAGAAGCCTGCACTTAGCAGCCTCCTCTACGGAACCATCTGCCTGCACTGTGTCCCCGCCATCTGAGCCAACGCTTACAGAGGAGCTCCTGGAATGCTATTTCAACCATCAGGACTAAGACTTTCCCTGTCCAATCAAAGCTGTACAGTTATATTCCCATCAGCATCTTCACCAACCAATCAAGGAGGCTGGTGACCAATCGGGACAGTGCTTTTTAGACAATCAAACTGCAAGGATGTGGAGACCTCATTTGCATGAGGATGGACTTGATCAGTGGAGAGGAGCAGAGACTTCTCTCTATAAGTCAGCTCCCTTCTGGCTCGGAGAATGCACTTTAGCTGTCCATCAACGGCTGAAGACTGCTTTATTAGAGAAGAAGGGACCACAGGAGCCAGCTTAGGAAGCTGGAATAACTTGAAACTGGAGCTTTAACCAGAAACATAAAGGCAATTTTCCCTGCTGGGATCTATAAATGCCAAAAATTTTTTCAGCAATCACAAACCTCACGTGCCCGACCCAATCACAGGCGAGGTGCACCGTGCAAGCCTTTGTTCTTGGCAAATAACTCTGAACCCAGTGCTCTGTGGGTATGGCATGTAATCCTTGTTGCCTCTACTTGGTGACTATCCACTGGAGCCCACCAAATAAAATGCCCAATATTTACTTTCCTAAAGTCCCAGATCCAAAGAAATAACCCAGAAGATGATCCCAAAGACAGATATAAATTACAACTCAACCTGGAAGACTGGCAAGACATTAATTAACAAAAGAGGACATTTGAAACCATCTAGGCATGGTCGTTCAGCATACATCTGTGGCAAATTCATCTGTCCAGAGTGCTCGCAAGAATATAGACTTAAAAAGTTCCCAAATTACACACCCGGGACAATGGTTTTTGGCTAGCACAGTTGATCCCACCAATAAAAACTATATTGGGCATGATGGGCCTGGGGTAATTCTTCACAAAGTCACTTCTGAGAAGCCAGATAGATGCAGAGCTC
>NW_011889778.1:4034-8787 GCF_000151845.1 Pteropus vampyrus
GTTCTGGGCCAGCTCTTATGGGATTCAATAACGGGTAGGGCAACCCCCTGCTTGGCAAAATTTCCCCTGAACTCCGCCGCAACTTCACAGACTCTGGAATAGCAAGAGCGAAGCAACAGGTTAACTGAAAATAACCCTCGATCCCCCCACCTATTATCACCTTCCAAAAAAAAATGGGGCTGGTTCTAAAATGAAAGCACTTGTTCAATCCAATGAAGTCTTTAAAATAGTTCCTAACTTTTGCTGAGAGTTCAGTAATTTTCGTTACGGGCTTTTATTAGATTTTCTCTTCCCAAATGTCTCTTGTTTTGCAAGAATCCTTATTAAGCACTTAGACAGCATCTTGCAAACATGTCGTTTTTTCATTACACACTCAGAGTGCAAACTTCCCTGGTTACCGGTCTTTCTTCTCCACGCCATCTTCAGGTCTCTGTTCTCACTGGTCTTCTGTTTGGCTTCTTTTCCTGGACCCAACATGCATGTATGGATATCAGCTCTGAATTGCTGCATGTCCACAGAGATGGATTCTCAGCCTGAGAGAGGAATGACATCTTGGAATTCTTGAGTCTCGTTCCTTTCCTCTAAATGTTGGTCTATCACCTTTTGTCTTTCAGGCATCCCAAAGATGTGTCCAACACAAAGCTGTGCTCTCTCTGTGGACTCTCTTTATTGAATAAAGACTTTATTCTTAAAGTTCAGGACTTTTACCAAGAGCATTGGGAATAAGACCATCTTCACAAGATGAATGCAAGTGTAGAGTATGTGGACCCTGAGAAAGAAGATAACTACCAAGAAGGGCTCCTGGTGGCTAACTGGGCTCAAATGGCCTAGCCGCTGTTTTTAAGCAGGGACCTCTCATGCAAACCATGCTTCAGGAAGAAGCCTGCACTTAGCTGCCTCCTGTACTGAACCATCTGCCTGCACTGTGTCCCCGCCATCTGAGCCAACCCTTACAGAGGAGCTCCTGGAATGCTATTTCAACCAACAAGACTAAGACTTTCCCTGTCCAATCAAAGCTGTACAGTTATATTCCCATCAGCGTTTTCACCAACCAATCAGGGAGGCTGGTGACCAATCAGGACAGTGCTTTTTAGACAATCAAACTGCAAGGATTTGGAGTCCTCATTTACATGAAAATGGGCTTGATCAGGGGAGAGGAGCAGAGACTTCTCTCTACAAGTCAGCTCCTTTCTGGCTCGGAGAATGCACTTTAGTTTTCCATCAAAGGCTGAAGACTGCTTTATTAGAGAAAAAGGGACCACAGGAGCCAGCTTAGGAAGCTGGAATATCTAGAAGCTGGAGCTTTAACCAGAAACATAAAGTCAGTTTTCCCTGCTGGGATCTATAAATGCCAAAAATTTTTGCAGCAATCACGAACCTCACGCGCCCGACCCAATCACAGGTGAGGTGCACCCTGCACGCCTTTGTTCTCTGCAAAGAACGCTGAACCCAGTGCTCTGTGGGTATGGCATGTAATCCTTGTTGCCTCTACTTGGCAACAATCCACTGGAGCCCACCAAATAAAACGCCCAATATTTACTTTCCTAAAGTCCCAGATCCAAAGAAATAACCCAGAAGATGATCCCAAAGACAGATATAAATTACAACTCAACCTGGAAGACTGGCAAGACATTAATTAACAAAAGAGGACATTTGAAACCATCTAGGCATGGTCGTTCAGCATACATCTGTGGCAAGTTCATCTGTGCAGAGTGCTCGCAAAATATAGACTTAAAATTTTCCCAAATTACACACCCGGGACAATGGTTTTTGGCTAGCACAGTTGATCCCACCAATAAAAACTATATTGGGCATGATGGGCCTGGGGTAATTCTTCACAAAGTCACTTCTGAGAAGCCAGATAGATGCAGAGCTCTAAAGGTCCTGGACAGTCACATCTTTCTGAAGGACTTCTGAGGCAAGTGATGCATACGGAGAATAAACTGCACTGCACAGAAAGTTCTCTAACAAGGCAACGAGCGTGTTCTCAACGCGCTGCAGGAAGGTCATGCCATCTGTATTAAATGACAGAAGCCTGGGCACATAGGACAGTGGGTTGGGGCACTGGGTACCTTGAAAATCCAGGCTGCATGGCAGTGCATTCGAGAACACAGCAGGCAGAGCCAGGTACTGGGCCACGATAGGGCCACAAGGAAGGAAAGGGTCTGTCAACACAGCGTCAAAGTTGCCCTCTGCCAAGGAAGTCATGAGCTCCTTGTTGTGCAGTAAATGGGAGCAGATGGACAACAGTAGAGCTGAGTCCTTTTTGACTTTCTTGTACGTTTTGACCACACGCTGTAAGAAAGGCTGGTTCTCAAATACAGCACGCCCAAGACTGATAAAAGACGCTTCCAAGTCCTCTCTTTTGAATGGCGCCGGGTACCTCTTCAAGGTGTAAAATGCTCCTTCCGTAATGTACACGGAGGTGACAGACGCTAAGACCATATCCTCTCTGATGAGGCTGCCGAATGACCCCATGCATGCTTAGCCAGTGGCTGCCATCCAGTGGGACCAACAAGAGCTTCCTGCCCTGGGACACAGAGAGGCCTAGCACACACAGTAGCAGGCCCAGGACAAGCAGACGTGGACCCTGGGGTCCTGCCGCCATGGTGGCCCTGCCTTTGCTACCAAGACTTTCGTCTGCCAGAGGTTTATTCTCTCCCACTTAGATGTTGCAAGAACCAATCTATACACCAAGTTGATTGTGTCAGATGACTATATCTGCTAATGATTGTGTCAGATGACTATATCTGCTAATCGGTTAAAGGTGGTGGGACGCGTACTTTTGGAAATAAAGAAGGCAGAGCTTTGCTAGGTTTCTTAATAGACAACAACAGTTTAACTGCTGGAATTCTTTATCAACCACTTAACTCACATTCTTGAGTGAACGGAGACGGCAAAGCATCTCGAGCACCTTTGACTTCATTAAATTAGTATTTTCATGGGCCAAGAGAATATTACCCACGAGGTAAAAAGGCTATGTGATGACAAATTAGACTTCTTTACCAGAAATGAAAGACAAAAGCGAATATGTCTTTTAGAAAGAAAAGAACATGATATTGCAAGCACACCTTTGGCTCATGGAAACCTTTAAGAATGTCCTCTGCAGTTCGGTTATCTTTGATTTATTCATCCAACAAATATTTATTGAGAATGGCACCGCACTGGGCTCCAACAGAGACCACTACAGCTGAGTCTTCTACCTCCCCAGCACTCATGCTCCATCAAGAGAGGCAGGCCGACAATCTGAACATATAAACAGAAACATCAGAGATTGTGAAACAGGCTATGAAGAAAATGAATGCCTCTGTAGTAGAGCATGATGGGAAAGGGGAAACCACCTGAGTATGGGTGCATGGAAGGTTGTCTGAGGACACATATGTATTCATTCAGAGAGGCTGTGAGAACTCTGTATATGATACTAAAATAGATAACGAAACAGAAGTTAAATGATACTCGTTACACAGGAACAAGGCCCAGGGGAAGAAAGACACTTAGGAGAAATTCTGATGTCCTAGCCGAAACAGAGGAGAGAGGTGAACAAAAATATTAAGAAGAATATGTAATTGTTGAGCATGTACTATGTGCAAAGTATGGTGCTAAGCACTTTATAACACTTTTTATGTAATCCTCTGGAATCATCCTGTAAAGGCAGATACTAATATTCCCATTTTACAAATGAAGGCACAGAGGCTCAGAGACAAAGTGGTAGAGCTGAGACCAGGTGTGGGGTGGGTGTCAGGGTCTAGAGATCCTGCTCCTAAACCCAACTCCCCCCCCCCCGCCCCTAGCAGTGCTCATGTAACAGTACGTAATGCTGTGACTGAAATCAATCAACTGGAAGTTAGAAGTAAAGCTTTGATCCTCACAGTCATAACCCAATCTAAATAAATAAAGAGAAGGCAGAGGGCAGGACTTTGGGACCAAATAGAATGTTCTCACACAGCAATACCCAGCACCAGCTGATGCCCCAAAAGATCACATGAACAAATATGGTTACCTAACAGAAATGCCCCTCCTGCAGAAAGGGCACTCCTGAAGACAGACCTGAGTATCTCGTACCTTCCTTTTGGGATCCATTGCTGTTCTATATAATCCCAGGAGGAAAGCACAGATCCCAATATTTTGACCATAGAAAACACTGGCCACCCATCTTTGAGGATCTGTTAGGAGGGTCATGGATAAACTGCTAACTTTAAAGCTTCGGTGTCCCGTGGGACATATTCACAGGGCATCTCTCATTCTGATACTTAGAGTAGGTACGTAGAGTCTCTTTTCCTTGTACCACCATCCTTCCTTCACGGACCTCTGGTCTTGTATGTGCTTATATATGAGTGAACACATGTGTGTGCCCAAATGCACGTACGCTGAAGCTCTCCCTTCCCGCCCACCCCAAGCATTCTCCATTCTCCAAGACCAAGATTCCGGGTGAGCGAAAAGGAGTGATGTTTTGGCTCATCTGTACGCCCTTGTTTGTAATTCTGAATTCCATAGCCCCATTTTAACATTCAGGGCAGTAATTCTGAAGTCTCAATGTCAAAAGAGTTCATCTGAAGATTATGTGGATCCAAAGGGCTAGAAACATAGTCATCATTGTAATGATTTTATTAGGTTTCTGCATCACGTAGAAACTCAGAAATTTTTCAGGCCTCTGTGCACTTGGATAGTTTGAGGCCCAACTCTGCCCGTGATGAAGGTATGTGGTTTACTAATAACAATAGCTAGCAATTCACAATTCACTCGCAAGAATTAT
>NW_011889778.1:10057-10410 GCF_000151845.1 Pteropus vampyrus
TGTGGGTACTATGAGATACACTGATATCATTAATTTCTAATGGAGTGTGTAGGATAGATAACCTACATTAAAAAAAAAAAAAAAAAAGCGAACGTGTCCTGAGGCCAAGCAGTTGGAGAACTGACTTCCTAGACAAATGATATGACTGCCCTTCAGCCCAGGGTCAGACTAAATTCACTCTCGTCACCCTACTTGTATCTAAGGCCAAAGGGAAGTGTGATGTAAAGCCACCTTTAAGAAAATCGGTCCCCACGTGGACAACTCCTCTCTTTGGCACCCTGTTTGTAGCTCACAGCTCAACTGAGGGATGAGTGGGTGGAACTGGTGGGTGGGCGGGGCCTTGGATGGGCGGG
>NW_011889778.1:10460-13085 GCF_000151845.1 Pteropus vampyrus
TGGGCGGGGCCTTGGATGGGCGGGGTCTTCGCGCCAGCAAGAAACAACGCACACGGCGCCACAGAGGGGCGGGGCAAGCCTCTGAGCACTGCATTCTGGGACCCGGCCTCAACCAATGAGATGCGACGACGTCACAACGGGTGCCTTCCGGGTGGCCTGCGCTCGCGGGGCATTCTGGCTACGCCCCGAGAGTGCCCACTGCACCGCTCCTTAGTGCCTGTGGCCCGTGAGCCTTGGCCCGTGCCCGGCAGTCCAGCATGGTGGACTACTACGAGGTGCTGGGAGTGCCTCGCCAGGCCTCTTCTGAGGCCATCAAGAAAGCGTACCGCAAGCTGGCGCTCAAGTGGCACCCCGACAAAAACCCAGAGAACAAGGAGGAGGCAGAGAGACGATTCAAACAAGTGGCCCAGGCATACGAGGTGTTGTCAGACACCAAGAAAAGGGACGTCTACGACCGGTACGGCGAGGCAGGAGTGGAGGACTGCGGCGGCAGCAGTGGTGGGCCCTTCGAGGACCCCTTCGAATCTGTGTTCACCTTCCGCGACCCGGCTGAGGTCTTCAAGGAGTTTTTCAGTGGTCGGGACCCATTTTCCTTCGATTTCTTCGGAGACCCGCTCGAGAACATTCTGAGGGGTCGGAGGAGCTCCCGGGGAAGCAGAAGCAGAGGGTGCACACCCCTTTTCTCCACCTTCAGTGAATTTCCAGCATTTGCGGGTGGTTTTTCTTCTTTTGATGCAGTATTTAATTCCTTTGGTTCCTTGGGGAATGGGGGCGTTTCTTCCTTCTCCATGTCTTGTGGTAGTGGTGGGACTGGTAGCTTCAAATCTTTGTCCACTTCCACCGAAATCATTAATGGCAAAAAAATCACCACCAAGAGAGTCATTGAGAATGGCCAAGAAAGAGTGGAAGTGGAAGAAGATGGAGAGGTAAAGTCCGTGATAATAAATGGCAAAGAGCAGTTGCTGCGTATTGACACCAGGTAATTCCAATCCCTGTTTAACTTGAAGCACATAGAAAGCGCAGGACATTGTTTTGAAGATTGCAAGTGACCTCTACTCTCAGAATAACTGTACTCAAGAATTTATAAACAGTTCATGCCAACGTCTCTTTGTTCTTCTTGTTGGGACCACACAAATAGGACCTCTGTCTTTAAAACTGTTGTAAATATCTGCATGCACTTGGCTATTTCTTAAATATAATCCCGAGGCAGACTGTTAATTTCATAGAACTAGACATAATGTTCATCACGGGACCTTGAATCTTGCCTTTCCCTTTTGTGAGAAATTTGACCCAGGTAGTTTGTTCTGTGGTTAACATTGCCAAGATTGAACAGTTTTATTTCATTATTTAGCACGTAGTGGTAAAAGATATGATTATATTAATACCTCTGCTTCAATTAGTTTTTAGTTCCATATAGATGCTGGTGATTTAGTAAGAGTTAACTTGTTTAAATATACTTTTAAGCGTAGGCTTTTGAAAAGCAGATAAACTTAGCAAAGTGGATTTATTAGTTTCCTATGGGTGCTTTAACAAATTACCACAAATTTGGTGGCTTAAAACAATCCACATTTATTCTCTTAAAGATCTGGAGGTCAGAAATCTGAAATCTGTTTCACTGAACTGAAATCAGTGTTAACAGGAACATGTTCCCTCCAAAGATGTGAGCAAAATAAGTGATTTTCTTTATAGTTACAGGTTTGTTAGTAGCATCATTAGGGCCATATTCAGGTCACTTAATTAAAAAAAAAAAAAAAAACAGTGGTAGTGATGAGTCAAATACTTAATGCAAATTTTACTGCTAGCCTGGACCAAACTTGGTTCTACAGCTGATGGAAATGTGAAAAGCATTTTTGGCAACTTGGTTCAGTGACTGATGGAAATGTGAAAAGCATTTTTGTAAGGCTACATAAAACTATCCTATTGCCATGTTCAGGGTGTATCTCTTATGAAATTAGGATGATGAAAGCTAGATTTCACTTGGAGTATTGATTGGATGAGGCAACATACATCTGAGGGAGTAGCATTTTGTTGACACAGTCTCTGCCCACCATAAAAATCCTTTTGGGATATGATTGCCTTCGGATAGTCCATCACAAAGTGTGCCATACCCCTTGGTCATCTCCAAGGAATGGCTCGCATAAGGCATGAGAGTAAAAAGAAACTGAACTAGACAGACTAAAAATGCAGCATGTTCTTAATTCTTTACAGAAGTTCAAATGGCCTGAACTAGGAATATATAAGAACGAGTTTGGTACCCTTTCGTGCCCTTAACGTCCAATCCCCATGGAATGACATGCACATTACACAGCAGGAATACAGGATTCAGCCACCACCGTCCCACGGGGGGCACAGGGAATCTTAAAACCACATCAAACAGTCAAGAGGTAGTGCTTATTATACATAAGCATATAAGAAGTATCAGAATAAAACAGACTACCAGGGCGTTTAAAAAATGAAATTATTTGCTTGCCAGGCAAAACTTACACTAGTAAGACATTCACTGAACAATTTGTTGGGGAAGGAGGTGAGGGGAAGCAGGGAGGGACAGGTTGTCAGGAGTTTGGAAGTGGAAAAAAAGAAGGGTACACAGTTTCGTGGTAGGTATGCCAATTAAGGGTTGAAAAT
>NW_011889778.1:14507-15963 GCF_000151845.1 Pteropus vampyrus
CTATATGCACCGATCTTGCAAAGATTCATATAAAGCAAAAACTACTTAAAATTGAAAATATAAATTGAGCAAAATTCAGATAGAGAATATTTTTTCAGAATGGAGCATGCTGAGTTTTTTTAGGAAGAAAGTTAACATTACACATTTTTATGTGTATCCATGGATCATTTACAAATGTGATCGTGTGCTGTCTGATATAGTAGCCATTGGGCATAAAGGACTACTGAACACTGTGGCAAGTCCAAACTGATATATGCTGTACATATAAAATGCATGCCAAATTTTAAAGACTTAGTATTAGAAAGAAAATGAATACGAAATACCTCATTAATAATTTCTATTAAAAATGTTGAGAGGAAAATGTTTTGAATATATTTTAATAAAACGTCATTAATTAACATTTTGCTTTTCTTTTAACATGCCCACTAAAAAATTTAAATGATGTGTGGCTTGCATTATTTTGCTATGGTCCTTTCTGAGACAGGACCACTAAAAATGATCACGTCAACAAATGCAATTTGCTAGTTCCTTTGTCCTCGCACTGAACGCCCAGAAGCCGAAATCCCCTGATGGATCAGTGCACAGCGCAGTGTCTCTGCTCCGGCACAGCTGAAGAAAAGTGCACAATCACGAAGACGGTACCGGTACGAGGCCGGTCCTGATGGACTCAGGCCACTGCTTGTCAATCCTGCTACGGAACTTCACCCCTGCCTCTCCTCCCTCTCAACAATCATTGCAAACCTTAACTACCCTAGTGGAGGCCCCTGAAAATGGATCTCACCAAAGAGTGTTAGAAGGCGCGTGAGAAAAAGAAATCTACAGACCGATGGATATGTAAGCACTTAGTAGTAGTTTAAGCAACAAAACGTGTTCTGCCTGGCACACCGATTGGATAAAGGCACCGATACAGACCTGAAGTAACGGCTTCCTGTCGGCACAGTTTATGCCCCCAATAAAGACCATGTTGGGCATGATCGGCCTGGGGTAGTTCAACACAAAGTCTCCTCTGAACAGCCACACGGATGCATACCTGTAAATATCCACCAGCGACACCTGTCTCTGAAGAAGCTCAGAGGCCAACCTCGAGTAAGGTGAAAATGTAATGTCGCAAATATACTTCATACTGACAGGGTAGATCATGTTCTTGACTCTTTGCAGGAATGTCATGTGGTCTGAATTCCTAGTAAATAACGTAGGAATATAAGAAGAAGGGTTTGGGCACTGTGTGGCCTCATAATCCAGGTCACATGGAAGGAAATTTAAAAAAAACACAGCAGGAACCGATAGGTACTGAGCCAGCACTGCTCCACAGGGGTAGACAGGATCCGTTAAAACCACATCAAAGGCACTGGCATTCAGATGCCCGATCAAGTCCTTGTTATACAACAGCGCCACACAAGTCTTTTCAAAGAACAAAGAAATATTTTTCGAAATTGCCATTACATTTAAATACATT
>NW_011889778.1:16013-17468 GCF_000151845.1 Pteropus vampyrus
CACAAGTCTTTTCAAAGAACAAAGAAATATTTTTCGAAATTGCCATTACATTTAAATACATTTTTAGAAAATGTACTTTTTCAAAAATCAGGTCAACCTGGCCGAGTAATTGCTGTTCATATTCATCCTGGGTGTATGGAACGGCATAGGTTTTCAGGGTGAAAAAGTCTTCTCTTTTGATATGCACGGTCACTTCTGGTGCAAGGACCACTATTTGGTGACCCCTGGCATGGAGCTCCTTCACGGCCTTCTGCATGCTGAGCCAGTGGCTCCCCTCCATGGGGACCACAAGCACCTTCCCGCCCTCAGTCCAGGGCCCGACACACAGGAAGAGCAACAACCCTGTGAGCATCGGCAGGGGAAGCTGGAGACTTGTAGTCATCTTTACAGACACCAAAGCAGCTGACTTTCCTGATCGTGCTGTGCCTGATATATATGTTTGTCTTTATCTTATCATCAAGCTAATTAACAGAATGGCATCTCATTAGAGCAAAGGCTGCCTTGAAAATCACAGAATGAGTCTGTTCCTGACCTTCACATTTGCCTTTCACCCATCTACCTTTCCCAGGCAACATGACCTTATTGGGAAGAAACCAGTCTGAGTCTGCTGCTCCCACAGGGGAACATCAAGTTCACTCTCACGTTTTTCATCCAGTTGCCAAAATGAGGCTGTGCATATCCATGTAATCTCCTTACCACACGCTCCTCAGTTAACCATGTTCTACAGGGCTGCGACTGAGCTCTGAGGAAGCGCCGACGCCTAAATACCAACCCAAACCTCTCTGCTGGATGTGACTTTATTTGACAGATCTTAAAACTCTTTCATCTAAGTACAGGTGATATAGAGCACATGCTGAAAATATGTGTAACATTGCTGAGACAGTTTTGTGCAATATGAAAGGGGACTTTGGATCTCTGGTTTTAGTCCTGTTCTGCACAAGAACATCTCTTGCATTATTTAGGGAAGAGTCTACTTGAATTCTCTGTCATTATGGCTGTCAATATCTGAATGGACTCTGACCTTGAGATTTGATGAAGACAACACCACGGTTTGGTGAAAATTCGATATTTACCTCGTGGTATAAGAGTTGCTGTTATCTAAAGCCAGGAGTAGGCAAGACAAGCCTTAGCAATGACATAGTAGGGTAGTAAAGCACCCGACAACCCAGGTCAGCTCCCCACGACACAGGAGGAATCTGTCAGCTGGCCTCAAACCAGGCTCTGTCTAAATTCGTCTTCTTTCGAAGGTTCAGGCCCTAGCCTTGTGTCTCTCTGCTTAGAAGCTGGGGAGCACCTTAATCCAGCCTAAACAGACGCTGCAGTTTCCATTCAGGCTCCTTCACGGTCATTTACATTCCGAAGACCTCATAAGGATGGATTCCTTCATGACAAGATAGGCTACATCATTTACGGGGTCCTTTGAGGGTGGGGCCCTGTGCAACCTCATGAGTCACA
>NW_011889778.1:17518-18616 GCF_000151845.1 Pteropus vampyrus
AAGGATGGATTCCTTCATGACAAGATAGGCTACATCATTTACGGGGTCCTTTGAGGGTGGGGCCCTGTGCAACCTCATGAGTCACAGACCATGAGCTAGCCCTGGTCCACACAGTGACTCCTGTATGTGCTCAGCAGGACGTTGACATATCCCTGTCCCGTTCGCCTGGGATATGATGCGGGCGGGCTCTTTGCCCTGTCCGACTTCCTCTTTCACCGACTGTGCCTTCTGCATCCATGGCTTCTGACACAACGACAGCCAGTCCCAGGCCACCGTGTCTGGTGAGGCTGAGGACATGACCCACATGAGAGATCCACACTGATAACAGATGCCACCACTGGCAAATGCATGCACACTGTGACACTTCCCATGTACCAGCTGCCACTATGCAGAGAGCATTTGATTTCACCATTTCTTGTACTCTGTGAATCCAGGGTCAAGGTTCTCTTTCTGCCTCTCTCACAAGAACTTCTCTGCTCTCCTTTCTCCATCTCCTTTCTGTCCAAGCCACATAACAGCATGTTTTCCCCAAGCCTTAGTTTCTCCCCACTACTCATAGGTTAAATCCTACCATTTCTGTCCTCCACTCACACCTACCAACGACCATGCAAAATTACCGAAGTGTGTGGGCTTGAGGCTCTTCGTGCCCTAAATTAAGTACATGAAAGCATGAGATCGAATGCAGCCGAGGTCTGGGAAAGGGGAACTTCCAGTTTGTACTGGCGTTGAAGCTACTGTTATAATTAGCAAGAGAAGCTGCAATTTAGGATTCCAGCCACCACCGTATCTAATGGCAGATGAAACAAGTTACCGGAGTTGGATCTCCTTCCTTTGAACTTCGTGTCTCCATGGTCATTGTTCCTTGTACAGCCGGAATGCCAGTCGGGGGATATACCAAGGCACCATCTTGCTATCTCACTGAGATTACCTGCCTTGTGATTACAACCCATGCTGACAAGATGTTATAAGCCAAGTAAAAAGACAGGATGAACCTGGGGTGTTGCTAATGCTGGTGGTGTTTCTATGCTCCAACTGGAGATGCAAATCTAGATATAATAAATGCAGACGTGTAGCATCCTGGATAGGGAGATTGAAGAT
>NW_011889778.1:22394-22715 GCF_000151845.1 Pteropus vampyrus
TTAACATGCTTGCTATATGCAGGAGCTCCTGCAAGAGCTCACTTGCACTTCGTTCGACTTGTAAATTTAACTGTTTGTACCCCTAGTAGCTCCCATCTCTTGTAGTACTTTGTACCCCTAGCGGTTCCCACTTCCTATAACAATTTGTATCACTTTGTACGGACCAGTAACAACTCCCACTATTCCACCAAGGTTACTACTTGCAACCATAGCAACTCCCGCTATGTGTAACAGTCTGAGTTCAAACTAACCAATCAACTTGTGTAAAATCCCTGTATATAAGGAATGTTGCAACTATGCTCTTGGCCCAGACTCTTCAGA
>NW_011889779.1:0-2840 GCF_000151845.1 Pteropus vampyrus
GGTTAGTTTTAGATTTAAAGTTAGATTTAGGGTTAAGTTTAGGAGAAAGTTTTAGGTTTAGTGTTATTGTTAGTTTAAAATTTAAGGTTATGGTTAGTGTTAGAGTTAGAATTAGGATTAGAATTTGTTTTAGTTTTAGAATTAGGATCTGGGTTAGGGAGAGTGTTAGGTTTACTATTAAGATTTCTGTTAGATTTAGGGTTATGTTTAGGTTTAGGGTTAAGTTAAGGTTAGGTTAGAATTAGTGTTACAGGTATCTTTTGGGTTAGGGTTAGAGTAAAAGATTAGAGTTAGGATTATTGTTAGGGTTAGGTTTAGGGTTAGGATCAGTTTATGGTTTGGGTTAGGATTTGGGTTATGGTAAGAGTTTAGTCAGGATTAGTGTTAGGGTTAGAGTTAGAGTTAGTGTCAAGTAAGATTTAGTTTGGGGTTCATTAGGGTTAGGGTCAACAATAGAGTTAGGGTTAGCGTTATCGTTTGGGTTAGGGTTACAGTTATGTTTAGAGTGAGGGTTAGGGTAAGAAGTAAGAGTTGGGATTAGTGTTTAGGGATAGGATTAGGGTTAGGATTGGATGAAGTTTATGGTTAGCGTTAGGTTTATGATTAGGTTAGTGTAAGTGTTAGGGATAGGTTTAGGTTAGGGTTAGGGTTGGTGTTAGTCATAGGTTTAGTGTTAGGGTTATGGTTAGGGATAGCATTAGCTTTAGCGTTATGTTTTGGGTTAGAATTACTTTAGGGTTAGGGTTACGTTTCGATTTAGGTTAGGGTTAATTTTTCGGTTAAGGTTAGGTTAAGAGTTTAGAGTTAGGATTAGTGTTAGGGTTACCTTTAGAGTTAGGGTTAGGGTCAGGTTAGTATTAGGGTTGCCATTATGGTCATGGTTATCTTTAGGGTTAGGATAGGGTTAGGGTTAAGTTTAGGGTTAGGGTTAGGGTTAGGGTTAGGGTTAGGGTTAGGATTTCGGTTAAGTTTAGCGTTATTTTTTAGGTAAGGATTACCGTTATGTTTAGGGTTAGGCTTAGGTTAAGAGTTTAGAGTTAGTATTAGTGTTAGGGTTAGGATTAGAGTTAGGATTAGTTTAGGATTATGGTTAAGTTTAGGTTTTATTTAGGGTTAGGGTTAGGGTTAGGGTTAGGTTTAAGTTTAGGTATACGGTTAGAATTAGTGTTAGGGTTATTCTTAGTGCAAACTTTAGGGTTACCATTAGAATTAGGTTTAGGAATCACTTTAGATTTAGGGTTAGGATCTGGGTTAGGCTTAGTGTTAGTGTTACGTTTAATGTTTGAGTTAGATTTAGTTTTAGGGTCAGGGTTAGAGTGAGTTTTATAGTTAAATTAGGGTTAGGGTTAGATTTAGGGTAGGATAATGGTTAGGGTTACAGTTAGCGATAGGGTTAGGTTTATCGTTATGGTCTGGGTTAGGGTTAAAGTTATGTTTAGGGTTAGGGTAGGATAAGTGGTTAGTGATAAGATTGGTGTCAGGGTTAGGAATAGGGTTTGGATTATTTTTGGGTTAGGGGTTCGGTTAGCTTTAGTTTAGTGTTAGGTTAGGTTTAGGATTAGTGTAAGACTTTACAGTTAGGATTATTGTTAGGATTAGGGTTATGGTTTAGGGTTAAGGTTAGGGTTAGAGTTAGGTTTACTATTAGGGTTAGGCTTAGCGTTATGGTTTGGTTAGATTTAGATTTATGTCTAGGGTAGGGTGAGAGTAAGGGTTTAGAGTTAGCATCAGTATTAGTGTTAGGGTTAGGTTTAAGATAAAGTTAAGTTTAGGTTAGGGTTTGGTTAGGGTTAGGGTTAGTGTTAGGGTTAGATTAGGGTTAGGGTTACTGTTAGGATTCAGGCTAGCATTAGATTTAGGGTTAGGGTTAGGATATGGGCTTAGGGTTAGGGTTATTGTTAGTGTAAAATTTAGGGTTAGGGTTAGAATCAGGTTTAGGATTACCCTTAGGTTTAGGGTTAAGTTCTGGGTTAGGGTAGCTTTAGGTTCACGTTTAAATTTTCGGTTGCATTTAGAATTAGGTTAAGGTTAGTGTGAGTTTTAGCGTTAAAGTATGATTAGAGTTAGATTTACGTTAGGATTAGGGTCACGGTTAGGTTTAAGTTTTAAGGTTAGGGTTAGGGGTAGAGTTAGGTTAGGTTTATGGTTAGGGTTAGGGTTACTATTATGGTTAAGATTAGCGTTAGGTTTAGTATTAGTGTTAGGATAGCTTTAGATTTAGATTTTTGATCTGGATTAGGGTTAGTGTTAGGGTTACTTTTAAAGTTTGGGTTTGATTTAGGGTAGGGTTAAGGTTAGAGTTAGTTTAAGAGTTAAATTAGGGTTAGGGTTATGTGTGAAGACAGGGGTTAAGGTTAGGGTTATGTTTAGTATAAAATTTATGTTTAGGATTATGATTAAGGTTAGGGTTATGTTTAGCATTTTGGTTTGTGTTAGGGTATTGTTATGTTTAGGTTTAGAGTTAGCGTAAGAGGTTAGATTTAGGATTAGTGTTAAGGTTAGGATTAGGGTTAGGATAAGTTTAGGGTTTGGGTAAGTTTATGTTTAGTTTAGGCGTAAGGTTATGGTTAGGATTAGGTTAAGAAGTTAGAGTTCGCATTAGTGTTAGGTTAGGGTTAGCATTAGGGTTACGGTTATGCTTAGGATTAGGGTTAAGATTTGGTTTAGGGTTAGGGTTAGGGTTACTTTTAAATTTAAGGTTATCATTACGTTTAGGGTTAAGCTTAGATTATGGGGTTAGGGTTAGGGTTATTCTTAGTGTGAAATTAAGTGTTAGGCTTAGAATTAGGTTTAGGATCAGCTTTGGATTTAGGGTTAGGATCTGGGTTAGGATTAGTGTT
>NW_011889779.1:3755-7502 GCF_000151845.1 Pteropus vampyrus
AGGGTAGGGTTAGCGTTATTGTAAGGGTTCAGATTAGGGATAGGGTTAGGATTAGTGTTAGGTTTAGCTTTATAGTTTGTGGTAGGGTTACAGTTATGTTTAGGGTGAGGGTTTCAGTAAGAAATAAGATTTAGGATTAGTGTTAGGATTAAGATTAGGGTTAGGATTAGTTATGGTTGTGGTTAGTGTTAGGGGTAGGGGTATTGTTAATTTAAAATTTAGGTTTAGGATTATTGTTAGGGTTAGAGTTAGAATTAGGGTAAGGATTAGCTCTATTTAGATTTCGTTTCAGTGTTAATAGTAGAGTTATGGTTAGGGTTATGGTTAGGCTTAGGGTCATGCTTAAGGTGATAGATCGGTTTAGGGGAATGGTTTAGGTTTAGGGATAGTGTTAGGGTTAGGGTTAGGGTAGATGTTAGAGTTAGTATTAGTGTTAGGGTTAGTGATAGGGTTAGGGTTAGATTAGGGTTATGGTTATATTTAGGGTTAGGTTTAGCTTATGGTTAGGGTTAAGATAGCTTAAGGAAAGGGTTAGGGTTAGGGTTAGGGTAAGAGATCAGAGTTAGGATTAGTGTTAGAGTTAGAGTTAGAATTAGAGTAGGTTAGGGTAAGGTTTAAGGTTAGGATTAGTTTAGGCATAGGATAGCATTAGGGTTACTGTTAGGGTTCGCATCATGTTTAAGGTTAGGGTTAGGGTATCGGGTTAGGTATCAGGTTACAGTTAGGGTTACGGTTAGGTTTAGGGTTTATGTTTAGGTTAGGTTTAGGGTTAGGGTAAGAGTTTAGAGTTAGGAGTAGTGTCAGGGTTAGTGTTAGGGTAGGGTTAAGTTAGAGATAGGGTTAGGGTTATGGTTAGGGTTAGGGTGATTGTTAGTTTTAAAGTTAGTGTTAGTGTTATGTTTAGGGTAAGAAGTTTGGGTTAGAATTATTGTTAGCTTAAAATTTTGACTATGAGTTATTGTTAGGGGTAAGGTTAGAATTATGTTTAGAATTAGCTTTTGTTTTACGGTTAGGATCGGGTTAAGGTTACGGTCGTTGTTACGGTTAGGCTTTATTGTTATGGTTAGGGCTAGGGTTAGGGATCTTGTTAGGGTAAGAGTTTAGCGTTCAGGTCAGTTTTTGTCTAGGGTTAAGGTTAGGCTTAAGGTAAGAGGTTAGAATTAGGATTAGTGTTATGGTTAGGGATAGGTTTAGGGCCAGGTTAGGGTTAGGGTTAGTGTTACGGTTAGGTCAATGTTATGATTAGGCTTAGCTTTAGGTTTAGGGTTAGGGTTAAGATAAGTGGTTAAGGTTATTGTCATTGTTAGTGTAAAATTTAGGGTTACCGTTCGAATTAGGGTTCGGATTAGTTTTAGTTTTAGTGTTAGGATCAGTGTTGGTATTAGTGTTAGAGTTAAGGTTAGGTTTAGGTTTATGGTTAGTGTTAGGTTTAGTGTTAGAGTAAAAGTTTCGTTTAGATTTATCTTTAGGGTAAGGCATCAAGTTTACATTTATTTTTAGTGTATAATTTAGGGTTTCGGTTAGTGTTAGTTTTTGGGTTAGAATTAAGGTTAGGATTTACTTAGTTTTAGTGTTAGAATCAGTATTAGAATTAATGTTAGTGTCACGGTTAGGGTTAGGTTTAGGGTTATGGTTAGAGTTAGGATTTAATGTAGGATTAGGGTTAGTTTTAGGGTTAGGGTTATAATAAGAAGTTAGCGTTAAGGTCTGCATTAGTGTCAGTGTTAGGGTTAGGATTTAGGGTTAGTGTTAGGGTTAGGGTTAGGGTTAGGGTTTAGGTTAAGATAAAGTTAGGGATTCGTTAGGGTTTGTGTTAGTTTAGTATAGGGTTACGATTATGGTTAGGGTTAGAGTTAGGTTTTTGTTTATGGTTATGGTTAGAATTAGGGTTAGTGTTAGGGTTAGGATTAGTTTTAGGTTTAGATTTAGGGTTAGGGTAAGCAGTTAATTTAAGTGTTATTGTTAGTGTCAAATTATGGTTAGGGTTAGAATTAGGGTTAGGATAAGCATTAGTTTTAGGGCAGGATCAGTGTTAAGGTTAGTGTTAGGGTTAGTTTTAGAATTATGGTTAACATTAGCTAGATATTTTGGGTTAGGAGAAGGGTTCTGGTTAATGTTAGGGTTACGGTTAGTGTTAGGGTTAGGGTTAGTTTTAGGATTAGTTTAGTGTTAGGGTTACCATTAGTTTTCGGGTAAGGTTTAATTTAGGAGTAGGTTTATGGTTAGGGTTAGGGTTAGGGTTATGTTTAGGTTAGGGTTAGGGTTAGGGTTACCATTCATGTTAGGGTTTGGATAAGCTTTAATGTTAGGGTTAGGATGAGGCTTAGGTTTAGTGTTAGTGTTAGGTATAAAATTATGGTTAGCATTGGCTTTAGTTTTAGGGTTAGGATCAGGGTTCGGGTTAATGTTAGGGTTAAGTTTAGAGTTAGGGTTAGTTTTAGACTTAAAGTTAGATTTTAGATTAGGTTTAGAATAAGAAGTTAGGGTTAGTGTTATTGTTAGTTTAAAATTTAAGGTCATGGTTAGTTTTCGGATTAGAGTTAGAATTAGGGTTAGGATAAGCTTTAGCTTTAATGTTAGGATCAGAGTTAACGTTAGGCTTATGGCTGGTGTTCGGTTTCGGGTTAGGGTTATATTTAGAATTACAGTTTGGGTTAGGGTTAGAATTAAGTTAGAATTAAGACTTAGGTTTATTGTTAGGGTTAGGTTAATGTTAGGGTTCCCGTTAGGGTTCGGGTTAGGTTTTGATTTGGGGTAAGTTTAAGGTTATGATTAGGGTTATGGTTATTTGTAACTTAGGGTTATACTTAAGCATAGGGTTAGTGTTAGGTTTAGGATTAGCTATATTTTAAGATTGGGGACAGGGTTAGAGTTACTGATATTGTTAGGCAATGTTTAGGGTAAGGTTTTAAATTAGATTAAGAATTAGCTTTATTTTTATTGCTAGGATCAGGATTAGGGTTAATGTTAGGGTTAACGTTGGTGTTAGGGTTAGTTTATAGTTAAACTTAGGGTTAGGGTTAGGATTAGATTAAGGGGTTAGAGTTAGCATTGGGATTAGTGTAAAATTTTGGATTAGGGTTGGTGTTAAGGCTAGGGTTAGAATTAGCTTTAGTTTTAGGGTTAGAATCAGAGTGAGGGTTTGGGTTATTGTTAGAGTTAGGGTTTAGGGTCAAGTTTAAGTTTCAGGTTAAGCTTAAAGTAAGGTGTTAGGGTTAGGGGTTAATGGTAGGGTAGGGTTTAGCATACGGGTTACCTTTAGATTTAGGTTTAGTGTTAGGTTTAGGGTTCTGGTTTGAGTTAGGTTTAAGGGTAGGATTAGGGTTAGAGTTAGGCTTAGGTTCGAGATAGTGTTAGACTTAGGGTTAGTGTTAGAGTTAGGTTTAGCTTTCAGTTTAAGGTTAGAATTAGCTTTAGTTTTATTGTAGGATAAGTCTTAGGTTTAATGTTCGGGTTAGGTTTAGGGATAGGGTTAGCGTGAGGGTGAAGATTAGGTTAGATTAGAGTTAGTGTTAGCGTTAGTGTTAGGGTTGGCTAAGCTTTAGGTTTAGGGTTAGTGTTAGTGTAAGGGTTTAGTTTTAGGGTTAGTGTTAGGGTAGGAGTTAGAGTTATGGTTAGGGGTTAAGTTTAGGTTTAGGTAAGTGGTTATTCAGTATTAGTGATTCGGGGTAGGGTTAGGCATAGGGTTAAGGTTAAGATTTAAGGTTAGGTTTAGGGTTTGTGTAAGTGGTTAGGGTTAATGTTAGG
>NW_011889779.1:8338-9241 GCF_000151845.1 Pteropus vampyrus
GGGTTAGGGTTATTGTTAGTGTACAATTTAGTTATAGGCTTACGGGTAAGGTTGGTGTTAGGGTAGGGTTAGGATTAGGGATAGGTTTAGGGTTAGATTTATGTTAGTGTTAGCATTAGTATTAGGCTTATTGTTAGGGTTAGGGTTTCGTTGTGGTTTGGGGTACTGTTAGGGTATCTTTTACGTTTAGATTAGGGTTAGGTTTATGGTAAGGGTTAGGGTTAGATTTAGGTTCACAGTATGGTTAGAGTTAGAGTTAATGTTATTGTTAAGGTAATCTTTAGATTTAGAATTTGATTTAGTTTAAGGAGTTAGGGTTAGAGTTAATTTTAGTGTAAAATTTATGATTAGGTTTAGAATTAGGGTTAGGATTAGCTTTAGTTTTAGGGTTAGTATCAGAGTTCAGGTTAGTGATAGGCTTAGGGTATGGTTAGGATTTAGGATTAGAGTGAGGGTTAGGATTATGGTTAGGGTTAGGGTTAGAATTCGGTAGGGTTAGGGTTACTGTTAGGGTTAAGTTAAGGTTTATTTTAGGGATATATTTATGGTTAGGGTTAGGATTCGCATAGTTTTAGCTTAGGTTTGGTTTAGGGTTTTGATAAGCTTTAGTGTTAGGTTCAGGATCAGGGTTTTCGTTAGTGTTAGTGTTAGGTTTAAAATTAGAGTTAGCATTAGCTTTAGTGTTAGGGTTAGGATCATGGGTCGGGTTAATGTTAGGGTTAGGGTTAGAGTTAGGGTTAGTTTTAGACTTGAAGTTAGATATAGGGTTAGTTTTAGGAGAAAGGGTTCGGTTAGTGTTATTGCTAGTTTAAAATTTAAGGTTGGGGTTAGTGTTAGAGTGAGAGTTAGTATTAGGATTAGAATTTGTTTTAGTTTAGGGATAGGATCTGGGTTAGGGCTAGT
>NW_011889779.1:11651-18433 GCF_000151845.1 Pteropus vampyrus
TGTTTAGGTTAGCATTAGATTTAGATTTAGTGTTAGGGTTAGAGTTAGGGTCAGGTTAAGTTTAGCTTAGGGTTAGGTTTATGCTTAGGTATACAGTTAGTTTTAGGTTTAGGTTAGAGTTAGTGTTAGGGTTAAGTTTAGTGTTAGAGTTAGAGTTTGCATTAGGTTGAGGGTTAGGGTTAGCGTAAGAGGTTAGAGTTAGAGTTAGGGTTAGATTTAGGGTTTGGATTATGGTTTAAGGTCGGGGTTAGTTTAGTTTTAGGTTTCGGGTTAGTATTAGAATAACGAGTTAGGGTTAGGGTTAGGGTTAGCTATAGTTTTGGTTTATGGTTAGGGTTAGTGTTTATGGTTAGTGTTATTGTTAGTGTAAATTTTAGGGTTAGGGTTAGAAGTAGGGTTAGGATTAGCTTTAGTTTTAAGGTTTGGATCACGATTATGGTCAATTTTAGGGTTATGGTTAGTGTTAGATTTAGAGTTAGAGTTAAAGTTAGTATTAGGTTTAGGTTTAGGGTAAGGTGTTAGGTATAGGGTTATTGTTAGTGTAAAATTTTGGGTTAGTATTAGTGTTAGCTATAGGGTTAGAATTATAGTTAGGGTTAAGGTTATTTTTATGGTTAAGGGTAGTGTTAGGGTTAGGGTTAGCTTTAGGTTTAAGATTAGGGTTAGATTTTGGGTTAGTATTAGGGTAAGGGTTTAGAGTTAGGATTAATGTTAGGGGTATGTTTAGGATTAGGTTATGCTTAGGGTTACCGTTAGTGTTCGGGATTGGTTTAGTTTAGGGATACATTTATATTTAGGATTAGGTTTAGGGTAAGGTTTAGGTTTGTTTAGTTTAAGGTTAGCTTTATGTTTAGGATTAGCTTTAGGTTTAGCGTTAGGATTAGGATAAAGGGTTACAGTTAGGATTATTGTAGTGTAAAATTTAGGGTTAGCATTAGAATTAGGGTTATGATTAACTTGAGTTTTAGGGTTAGTGTGAGGATTACAGTTAGGATTAGGCTAAGTGTTTAGAGTTAGGATTAATGTTAGGGTTAGGCTTAGGGTTTAGGTTAAGTTAGGGTTAGGGTTATCGTTAGCGTTCGTGTCAGTTTTAGTATAAGGTTAGGTTTATGGTTAGAGTTGGAGTTAGAGTTAGGGTTAGTGTTAAGTTTAGGTTTAGCTTTAGGTTTAGGGTTAGGGTCTGGGTAAGCAGTTAGTTTTAAAGTTATTGTTAGTGTAAGATTCAGGGTTGGGGTTAGAATTAGGGTTAGATTAAGCTTTAGTGTTTGTGTAATATCAGGTTTGAGGTTAGTGTTAGGGTTTGCTTTAGAATTATGGTTAGCATTAGCTTGATTTTTAGGTTTAGGATCAGGGTTCTTGTTAATGTCAGGGATAGATTTTCGGTTAGAGTTAGTGTTAGGATTAGGTTAGGGTAAAAGTTAACATTAGGATTCGGGTAAGGTTAAATTTAGTTTAGGTTTATGGTTAAGATTAGGATAAAAGTTTGGTTTAGGTTAGAGTTAGGATTATGGTCAGGGTTATTGTTAGAGTTAGGGTTTGCCTAAGGTTAGGGTAGGGCTAGGGTTAGGGGTTAAGTTTAGATTTAGGGTTAGGGTTAGGCTTAGGGTTACTTTTATCGTTATGGTTTGGGTTAGTTCTGCAGTTATGTTTAAGTTTAGGGTTTGAGTAAGAGGTTAGAGTTAGGATTAATGTTTAGTATTAGGGTAAGGGGTGGGGTTATGTTGGGGTTAGGATTAGGGTTAATGTTAGGGTAAGGGTTAAGTTTAGGTTAGGTTTAAGTTTAGGGTTAGGGTTAGGTTAAGACTTTAGAGTTAGGATTAGTGTTATGGTTAGAGTTAGTGTTGGGTTAAGTTAGAGTTAGGGTTAGGGTTAGGGTTAGCATTATGGTTTGAATTAGTGTTACAGTTATGTTTAGAGTTAGGGTTAGGGTTTAGGGTTAGGACTAGGTTTACGGTTAGGGTTAAGATTAGCATTACCTTTAGAGTTAGGGTTAGGGTATGAAGTTACAATTAGGGTCATTCTTAGTGTAAAATTTAGGGTTAGGGCTAGATTTAGGGTTAAGATTGGCTTTAGATTTAGGGTTACAATTAGTGTTAGGGTTACGTTTATGGTTTGGTTTAGATTTAGGATTAGGGTTAGGGTTAGATTTAGTTTTAGAGTGAGTTAGGATTAGGTGTGGTTTAGGGTCAGTGTTTAAGATTAGGGTTATTGTTAGTGTAAAATTAGGGTTAGGGTTAGAGTT
This sequence comes from Pteropus vampyrus, assembly GCF_000151845.1. Taxonomy (NCBI): domain Eukaryota; kingdom Metazoa; phylum Chordata; class Mammalia; order Chiroptera; family Pteropodidae; genus Pteropus; species Pteropus vampyrus. The sequence goes on from NW_011889779.1 coordinate 13,894, forward strand.
AAGTTTAGGGTTAGTGTTAGGTTTAGAGTTACTGTTAGGCTTAGGTTATGGGATTAGGATTAGGTTTATTCTCAGTGTAAATTTAGGGTTAGGCTAAGAATTAGGGTTGGGATTAGCTTTAGATATAGGGTTAGCATCTGGTTTAGGGATTAGGGTTAGGGTTAGAGTTAAGTTTAGGGTTAGTGTTAGGTTTAGAGTTACTGTTAGGCTTAGGTTATGGGATTAGGATTAGGTTTATTCTCAGTGTAAATTTAGGGTTAGGCTAAGAATTAGGGTTGGGATTAGCTTTAGATATAGGGTTAGCATCTGGTTTAGGGTTAGTGTTAGGGTTAAGTTTAACCTTTCGGTTAGATTTAGGTTCAGGGTTAGAGTTAGAGTTTGTTTTATTTTTAAATTAGGGTTAGGGTTAGTTTTAGAGTCAGGGGTTAATTTTAGGTTTATTGTTAGTGTAAAATATATGATTAGGTTTAGGGTTAGGTTAACTTCAGGGTTTAGGGTTAGATTTGGTTTTAAGTTTAGGATTAGGATTAGCTTTAGGATTAGGGTTAGGGTTAGAGTTTGGTTTAGCGTTATGATTTGTGTTAGGGTGATATTTAAGTTTAAGATTAGGGTTAGGGTAAGAGTTTGGAGTTAGGATTAGTATTAGGGTTAGGGTTATATTTAGGGTCAGGGGATAAAATTAGGGTTACTGTTAGAGTAAAATTTAGCTTTAGTTTTAGATTTAGGATTACTTTTAACATTATGGTTTGGGTTAGGGATACGTTTTAGTTTTAGGTTTAGGATTACTTTTAACGTTATGGTTTGGGTTATGTTTAAGGTTCGGGTTAGGGTCAGATGTTAAAGTTAGGACTAGTGTTAGGGTTACAATTAGGGTTAGGATTCGTTTAGGTTTAGGTTTAGGTTTAGGTTAGGGTTAGGGTTAGGGTTAAGGTTTAGAGTTACGGTTAGTGTTAGGGTTAGGGTTAGTTTTAGGATTAAGGTTACTTTTATGGTTAGGGATAGGGTTAGGTTTAGGGTTATTGTTAGGTTTAGGGTTAGGGTTAGGGTTTAGGTTTAGTGTTAGGGTTAGTGTTAGTGTTATGATTTGTGCTAGGGTTACAGTTATGTTTAGCATTAGGGTTAGGGTTTAAGGCTAGGCTAAGTTTATGGTTAGTGTTAGGGTTAGGGTTAGAGTCAGGGTTTGGGTCAGAATTAGGATTAGGATTAGCTTCAGTTTTAGGGTTAGGCTAAGTGTTAGGGTTAAAGTTAGGGATAAGATTACTGTTAGGGTTGAAGTAGATTTCGTTTAGTTTTCGGTTTATGGGAGGTTAAGATTAGGGTTAGATTGGATTTGGGTTTGTGGTAGGGTTTGGGTTAGGGTTAGGGTTAGGGTTACGGTTAGGGTTAGGGATTAGGGTTTGGGTTAGGGTTATTGTTTGCATTAGGGTTCGGTTTAGTGTTAGTGTTCTGTTAGGGCTTGGGTTAGGGTTAGCATTAATTTTAGGGTTAGGGTTAGTGTAAGGTGTTAGGGTAAGGGTTATTGTCAATTTAAAATTTATGTTTAAGATTATTGTTAGGGTTAGATTTAGAATTAGATTTAGGATTAGCTGTAGTTATAGTGTTAGTTTCAGGGTTAGTGGTAGGTTTAGGGTTAGGATTATGCGTTAGGGTTAGTGTCAGAGTTACGGTGAGAGACAAGGAAGGAGAAGGGATTAGGAATTAGTGTTAGGATTAGCTTAGGTTTCAAGTTAGGATCAAGATTAGGGTTAGAGTTAAGGTTAGGGTTAAGGTTTAGATTTAGGTTTAGGGTTCGTGTTAGAGTTAAAATTACGGTTACAGTTAAGGTTATTGTTAGTGTACAATTTAGAGTTAGACTACTGTTAAGATTGAAGTTAGGGTAGGTTTAGAATTCGGGTTAGGTTTAGGGTTAGAGTTATGGTTAGGGTTAGGGTTAGGGTTTCGTTAAGGTTTGTGTTACCTTTAGGGTTCCTTTTAGGTTTAGATTAGGGTTAGGTTTATGGTTAGGTTATTGTTTGCATTAGGGTTCGGTTTAGTGTTAGTGTTCTGTTAGGGCTTGGGTTAGGGTTAGCATTAATTTTAGGGTTAGGGTTAGTGTAAGGTGTTAGGGTAAGAGTTATTGTCAATTTAAAATTTATGTTTTTAAGGTTAACTTTAGGTTTAGGGTTTGGGTTAGTGCAATGAGTTAGTGTTAGAGTTAATTTTAATGTAAAATTTATGAATAGAGTCAGAATTAGGGTTAGAATTAGCTTTAGTTTTAGAGTTCGGATCACGGTTTGGGTTAGTGTTAGGCTTTGGATTACGGTTAGGATTAGGGATTAGAGTGAAGTTTAGGATTAGGGTTAGGATTAGGGTTAGAATTCGGTTAGGGTTAGGGTTTCCTTTAGGGTTCAGTTAAGTTTTATTTTAGTTATATGTTTATAGTTATGGTTATGATTAGTGTTCGGTTTAGATTAGGGTTAGGTTTAGGGTTAGGATAAGCTTTAGTGTTAGGTTTAGGGTCAAGGTTAAGGTTAGTGTTAGAGTTAGGATTAATATTATAGCTAGCATTAGCTTTAGAGTTAGGGTTAAGGTTAGCATTACCTTTAGAGTTAGGGTTAGGGTATGAAGTTACGGTTAGGGTCATTCTTAGTGTAAAATTTAGGGTTAGGGCTAGATTTAGGGTTAAGATTGGCTTTAGATTTAGGGTTACAATTAGTGTTAGGGTTACATTTATGGTTTGGTTTAGATTTAGGATTAGGGTTAGGGTTAGATTTAGTTTTAGAGTGAGTTAGGATTAGGTGTGGTTTAGGGTCAGTGCTTAAGATTAGTGTTATTGTTAGTGTAAAATTAGGGTTAGAGTTAAGTTTAGGGTTAGGGTTTGGGTTTGAGTTACGGTTAGGTTTAGGGCTAGGGTAGGGTATGTGTTAGGGGTAGGGTTAGGGCTAGGGTTAGGTTTAGTGTTAGTTTCAGTGTTAATCTTTGGATTAGGGTTGCAGTTATGTTTAGGGTTATGGTTAGGGTAAGAAGTTAGAGTTAGGATTAGTGTAAGGGTTAGGACTAGGGTTAGTTTTAGTTTAGGGTTATGGTTAAGTTTATATTTAGGTTAGGGTTAGGGTTATTTTAGGGTTAGGTTTAGGTTTCGGGTTAGTATTTATGTTTAGCGTTAGGGTTGTCATTATTTTAGGTTTACTGTTAGGGTTAGGTTTAGGTTTAGCATTATGGATTGAGTTAGGATTACAGTTCTATTTAGGGTTAGAGTTGCATAATAGGTAAGAGTTAGAATTAGTGTTAGGATTAGGAATAAGGTTAGGATTAGTTTTGGGTTAGCCCTACGGTTTGGTTTAGTTTAGTGTTAAGGTTAGGGTTAGACTTAGTGTAAGACTTTACAGTTAGGCTTAGTGTTAGGGTTAGGGTTAAGTTTTAGGGTTAGGGCTAGAGTTAGTGTTAGGTGTAGTGTTAGGGTTAGGTTTAGCTTTATGTTTTGTGTTAGGTGTACAGATATGTTTAAGGTTAGGGTTAGTGAAAGAATTTTTAGTTAGAATTTGTGTTAGGGTATGGCTTTGGGTTAAATTAAGGTTATGTTTAAAGTTAGTGTTAGGGTTAGGGTTAGGGTTACTCTTAGGGTTAATTTAGTATTAGGTTAAGGGTTAGGGTGTGGATTTAGGGTTAGGGTTATTCTTACTGTAAAATTAAGTGTCAGGGTTAGAATAGGTTTAGATTTAGCTTTAGATTTAGGTTTAGGATGTTGGGGTAGAGTTATTGTTAGGGTTACATTTAAGGTTAGGATTAGGTTTAGGATTAGCATTAGTTTTACATTTAAATTAGGGTTAGATTTAGGTTTAGGGTCAGGGGTTAAGTTTAGGGTTATTATTAGTGTAAAATTTATGGTTAGATTTAGGGTTAGGCTTAGGTTAAGCGTTTAGGTTAGGGTTGGTGTTCGGCTTAGGGTTAGGGCTAGTGTTAGGTTATGTTTGGGTTTAGCATTATGGTTTGGTTTAGGTTTGCACTTATTTTTAGTGTTGCCATTAGGTTAAGAGTTTAGAATTAGGATTACTGTTAAGGTAGGATAAGGCTTAGGATTAGTTTATGGTTCGGGTTAGGGTTAGGGTTAGTGTAAGGGGTTAGGGTTAGGGTCATTTTTGAATTATAATGTGGGTTTAGGATTATTGTTATGGTTTGAGTAAGAATGATGAGTAGGATTAGCTTTAGGTTTAGTGTTAGTTTCAGGGTTTATGTTAGAGTTACTGTTAGTTTTAGGTTGTGATTAGGGTTTGAGTAGGTTTAGGTTTAAGGTTAGGGTTACGATTAGGTTTAGGAGTTAGTGTTGGCGTTAGGGTTAGTGTCTGAGTTAGGATTAGGGTTTGGTCAGTGTCAGGGTAGTGTTATGCCTTAGGGTTAGGATCAGGGTTAGAAATAGGGTGAGGAGAATTGGTTAGGATTAGAGTAGGTGTTAGATATATTTTTAGGGTTAAGGTTAGGGTAAGAGTTTAGACTTAAGATTAGAGTTATGGTTAGGGTTAGGGTCAGGGTTAAGTTAGGGTTAGGTTTAGGGTTAGGGTTA
>NW_011889780.1:0-1183 GCF_000151845.1 Pteropus vampyrus
AGATAATATTTATCACATTAAGAAGGAACCCTTTTATTCCTAGTTTGTGAAGGGGTTTATTTCTAATCTTAATTGATTGTTGACATTTACCAAATGCTCCTTCTGTATCTATTGATTATATACTTTTTTCTCCCTACTTCCATTAACGAGATGAATTACATTGTTAGTTTTTCAAAAGCCAAATCAAACTTGAATTCTTGTAATAAACATAGTTCGATTGTTGATATATTTTCCTTTTAATGTTGCTGAATTCAATTGGCTAATATCCTCTTCAGGAGTATGCCACAATGCTCGTGGGAGGGGTTTGTTTCTAAGTTTTCCTTCTTGTAACGTCTTTGTTATTTTTGGTAGTTCATGCAGATCTCATAAAATGATTTGGGAGAAATTTAACTTTTTCTATGCCTTGGAAGAGTTTGTTATGATTGCTATTATTCTTCTCTTAAATGTGGAAAGAATCCACCAGTAAAGCTATGTAGGCCTGGAGTTTTCTTTCTAGGAAAGTTTTAAATAATAGATTCAATTTATTTTGAATGACAGTGGACTCTTTTGACTTTTGTTTCTTCCTGTGTCAGTTTTGGTAATTTGTGTTTTTTGAGACATTTGTTCATTTCATTTAATTTTCAAGTGAGTTGTTATGAAAGTGTTTGTAATTTTTAAAATTATCTTTTAAATGACTATAGGATCTATAGTGATGTTCTTCTTTCATTCCTGATATTGGTAATTTGTGCTTTATTTCTTTTTCATTATCAATCTTTCTGAGGACTTATACATATTAAGTATTTCAAAGAATGAATTTTTGCCTTTGTTGATTTTTCTCCATTGTAAGTTGGATTATCATTTATTTGTTTTCTGCTCTTTACTATTTCATTCCTACAACCTTTTTTGATCTGATTGGCAGCTTCTTGAGACGGAAGGTTAGCTAATTAATTTTTAGCCTATCATCTATTCCAATATACACATTTAAATCATGAAGAAAGGAAATAAATTCCCCAATAAGCACTGATAATGTTTTTTTCATCATCATTTAGTTCACTGTATACTAATTTCCATTTGATTTTTCTTTGTCCAATACATTATTTAGCAGTATATGTTAATTTCAAAGGAGTTGGGCACTTCTCCAGTATATTTATTTTGAAATTGATTTCTAGCTAGTTTTACAGTAATCAGAGAATATATTCTAAAT
>NW_011889780.1:1233-1781 GCF_000151845.1 Pteropus vampyrus
CTTCTCCAGTATATTTATTTTGAAATTGATTTCTAGCTAGTTTTACAGTAATCAGAGAATATATTCTAAATCATTTTCATTCTTTAGATTTTTTTTGAGCTTACATGTATGATACCACATATACTCAATTTTGAAAAATGTTTTATGAAGCTACAACATGTTTCGTTTGTTCAGTATTTGCGTGGTATATTTTCTTCCATTCTTTCTTCCTAGTATGTCTATGTCCATATATTAAGGTATATTTATTTTTTCTTCCAATCTTTATTGGAGATATAACTGGTATAACATTGTGTAAGTTTAAGGTGATATATTTATATATTGCAAAAGGATTTAGGTATGTTTCTTGTATACAATATGTAGTTTTTTTAAAGCAGTTTGAAAATATGCCATTTATTAAAATATTTAGCCATTTGCATTTAAAGTAATTATCCACATACTAAAGTTCATATTTACCATCTTTCCCCTCATTTTCTATTTGACCTACCTGTTTTCTGTTTGAAGTAACTTCCTGCTGCTATCACAGCACAGTGCCCGGCTAGCACCCTCTA
>NW_011889780.1:3723-5063 GCF_000151845.1 Pteropus vampyrus
TACTGCAAGTCACGTGGTAACGGTTTTGGATATATAATCCCCCTATAGCAAGAGCAGTAAATAATGAAGTTGATAATGTAATCTAACATAATGGCACTGGAACCAAAAGAATACATGAAACCTACATGAAACAAGGTAACTGTAAGTGATGTAGTATAGGACACAGTAGAGTACCAAGGTGAAATAGGCACTCAAAGTGGTAATGCAAACAATACATATCTGTAGACAATGTTGAAAATTAAGCCAATTGTATATGAAAGCAGTGCAGCTCACAGACCTGATTTGGTGCATGGAACCAATGTAGTTCATGGAGCTAACACAGTGTACTCTGCATTGTGTTGTATAAGGACACGGAACCTAACATTAAGTGACTTGAGTTCTAGCCCAAAGCTTGCTAACTTGTTTTGTGACTTTGGACAATTTACTTCCTTTATCTGGATCTTCCTTTATTCTTCCATAAAATGAGCACTTTAAATTTAATGGTCTGTTGGTCTTCAAAATTCTATACCTTGGTAGGTGGAGTGCATGAAATTGCAAAAAACTTGTAAATCCTCTGTAAACCATTAGGTGAATAAATAATCCACAGAAAAATAAGAGATGTTGCATGTGTGTTGCCCATCTGTAAACCATATGGGCAGCACACATAGCAGTGACTCATTATTCCCAGAGATCTACATGACATATAGAGTTCTCTAAGAATCCTGGCAGAGACTCTCAGAGTTAGCATAGACATGCAGCTCTCCGTCAGGCCTCTGTGGCTCATGGGTCTTGGGGATAAGTCAATTTAGTTTTAGCATTTCTTGTGCATACATTATGGCCCAGCCAGTATCAGGCCCCGTAAAAACCAAGAGAGATATGTGGAGAAATTCACAGTCATGAAACTGTAATCCAGAATCCAGTGTTCTGTGGTGACCGACGACCTCACAGCAGTGAAGTTCCCTCAGTGGGTGTCAGATGCAGAAGACCAGGTTATATCTCACCCCATTCCTACCCACCATTGCACACCTTAGTACTTTGTAAGCCCTTTGGAGGTCCGAGTCAGGGAGAGGGGGAGCAAAAATCCAAGAAGATAAAATTATTTCTCTCACCAGTGGAAGAATAGCATAAAATAGAAATTAAGTTTAATTATTGAAAAACCAAGCTGCAAAATTCTGAGGAAATAAACAGAGTTATATGATAGAGAAAAATGGAGGAGGGAAATCTACTTATCGAGAGCTGACAGGTAGACCCTTGTGATGGAAAAAGATTTAGCTGATGCCTGAGGATGAGAAGGATCACCTGTTCAAATAGCCAGGAGAAGGGCATTTCAGGAAAGGGGACAGCAGGCACAAAGGCCCCAA
>NW_011889780.1:6468-9481 GCF_000151845.1 Pteropus vampyrus
TTGCCAAACCTGTGAAATCTTCTGCCTTTCACGTGAAACACACTTTCTCCAATGATGTCTGAATCCCTCCCAGGTCTATCCTATCTTGACTACTATCCCTTGGCCCTTGGGTACCATATCATGTTTTATTATGTCTTATAGGTACTCTCATCATAGTTAAAATTTCTTTATATTATATCTCCCCTGTATAACTTATTGAGTAGTTTCTATCTCCTTATTGGACAAAAACAGTTACAGTCTCTCCAACCCATCAAAGTAAGTATTATTATCTCTATCTTACCAAAGAGAATAACTGTAGCTCAGAAAACTCATGTTCAGGGTGCTTAGGGAGTCATATCCTAAGTCCCACAGTTAGTAAATGAAGGGGCTGAGATTTCAACTCTATTCTGTCTATTCCATCACTGGTTGCTACTACCCAAAATTTTCAACCCTTGGGTTTCCATCTATGTCATATGCTGCTTTCTATAATGAGCGTCATCTCCTCTACATAGCAGTTTCTCTCTGAAATTCTGTTTTATAAATTTAAGGCACATCCCAAATCTTCCCTTTGTCCTCCACCTCCTACCATTCTATCTTGATGTAGTCTGGGTACATGATCAACTCTTATAATGTTTCTACTACCCTTACCTTTACCCTTGTGACTTGGGGACCTGGTGCATCTTGCTGATCTTTCTGTATGGCTCCTGCCAGCTCTCTCTCCCAATACCTCAGCAACTCTCCTAAACACCCTTCCTTATTACATTCCAAAGCTTGTTCAGCAAATGTCTATATCCAGCTGTGATATGTGAAGTCAAATATTGTCCTTCTTTATACAAGTTATAATCATCACAATGCCACCAATACCACAATCATCATTAATTCCTTATTGAGTTCACAGCACTTCACTGACATCTGGCTGGATTGAATCTGTATCACCTCCATCTGAACCATCACTTCTATCGAGAGCTCTTAGTTAATGAAGGCTCAACAATTCTGATGCTAAAGAGGCTTAACATTAATCAGAAAGAGGACTAATAGTTTGAATCGAACGCAAGTTCTGTCTTGGCATTCTGTCTACAGTTGATGTTTGAGGATAGTCCTGCTGCAGAAGCCATCAACAAGTCCCAGACAGGTAACCACTTTCACACCTCCTCAAATAGAAGTCAATGATTTTTACCTGTCCATCCGGTTATGGGAGGGAATGGCATGGAAACACCACAGAACATGTAGTTTTAGGTCTGGTTGTGGCCTTCTGTGCTCCAGTGGCCTCACTCAGAGACCCTGCCCCAACCTGTCAACTTGAAGAAAGCCCTCTTCACATCTTTGTTTCTGAGGCTATAGATGATGGGGTTGAGAAAGGCAGACATGACATTGTAGAACAGAGCCAGTTTCTTGTCCCGCTCTGGGGAGGCATCGGCCCCAGGGTTCATGTACATAAACATGGCAGGTTCACAGAACATGGTTACCATGGTGATGTGGGAGGCACAGGTGGAGAAAGCCTTGAGTCGACCCTGGGTTGAAGGGATTCTCAAGATGGTGGCCAAGATGCAAATATAAGAGGTCAGAATGAAGGAAAAGGGTACCAGGAGAAGGATGAAGCCCAGAGTGAAATCAACTCAGTCATTGAGGGATGTGTCTGCACAGGCCAATTTTAGAACAGCAGAAATCTCACAGAAGAAGTGATTGATCTCATTGGGGCTACAGTAAGGCAGGCACATTGTGAAGACAATGTAGACTAGAGAACAGCTGACACCCCACAATCCACAAAAGACCACCATAGCCCCACATAGCCATGGGCTCATGATAGCCTTGAACCTAAGTGGGTGGCAGATGTCTACATACCTATCATAGGCCATGACAGAGAACAACCAGCCCTCACTGATGCCCAACACCAGAAAGATGTACATCTGGGTCGCACATCCAATGTAGGAGATAGTTTTCTTCTGGCAGGCCAGATGCACCAACATCTGGGGTACAGTGGTGGTAACATAACTCATGTCCAGCATGGAGAGGACTCTGAGGAAAAAGTACATGGGTGTGTGGAGGCGGGAGTCCAGGTGAATCAAGGTGACAATGAGTCCATTGCCTGCAAGTGTAGAGAGATAGAGGAAGAGAAAGATGTTGAAGAGGATTATATTAATTTTTGAATCCCTGGAGAAACCCAGAAGGAAGAACTCAGACACAGAGCTGTTGTTCTCCCAAGAAAAATACTTCATTACTTCATTCTCCTTCAGCTGCAGAAAGAGAAATAGTCTTGCTAGTGGCCCAGCTTAGTCTCATATTCAAGTAACATGGTCATTCAGTTGCTGGGAAGGCCAGTGGTTATTTGGATCCTACTTAGGAATAATACCAATTCAGAGTTAAAGATCTACCTGGGGTGAAGCTACATTTGAGGAGAGGAGGGAAACCTTCATGGAAATTTCTGTTTCTCAGCCCCAAATCTTTTTCCAAGACCTCCATGGTTTTATTTCATTCTGTCTATCAGCTCCCGCAAAGCCATCGGCTTTCCTTCCCCTCAGGAGCTTCCAAAACATAGTGCATTGCTTGGGGACTCTTGTCCCCTAATTCTGGCTGAAGAATGAGATGATGAAGATTTGAAGCTCTCCCCTCTCTCTTCTCTGAAGACAAGCAGTAAGAACACTTTCCTTTGAGGCTTTAAACATCTGATTACTCTAGTTATATAGACAATGTGAGTCAAATATGTGGAGAAGATATATAACTCCAGAAACCTTAAAAGTATTTAGAAAGTTTTTCCCAAGTTTGTGTTTCTTCAATCTTTTGGCCTCCGGAAGCTTCCTCACATCTGATTTTCTTTTAGGTGGTGTCTCTCAACGCTCTGCCTTTTCCTAGCCTTACCCTTAACTAAAAGAAAGGGTCTCTGTGCTTGACCCTAAAGCTATAATTGAGGCAGAATAACAGCTGTCTTTTTTGTTTAAAGCCAGATTTGGCATCTCTAAGTCTTTTCAGCCTGGTGGGAATACTGCTTCCAATGGTAATCTACCCTTTAGAGTCCCTTTCTCTCCTGGACCTGAGA
>NW_011889780.1:9531-10036 GCF_000151845.1 Pteropus vampyrus
GATTTGGCATCTCTAAGTCTTTTCAGCCTGGTGGGAATACTGCTTCCAATGGTAATCTACCCTTTAGAGTCCCTTTCTCTCCTGGACCTGAGATTCGTGATAGGCAGGGAGCCCCAGTTAAAGACTGTGCTTGGGTTTAATTTATTTCTTCACAATTATCACTGATTCTGTGATGCCATTGAACATGGTATATTCTAGTGCAGGAGCATGGAATTTGGATTTAGAAGACTTGAGTTCAAGTCTTAGTATTTCTACTCTGGCCCTGTTCGAGCAGTGAAATCTCTTTGACGCTCAATTTCCCAGGGAGGGATCCCATGAGAAGTAACACATGATATGTGCGAAGTACCTAGCATTGAGCCTAGCACAGGGCTGAAGCTCAGTAATTCTAGTTTCCATCAAATCCTCTTTCGCATGGTGTCACTTATCGGATGGTCAACATTTATCAAGTGGTCAACAAATGGTCTTTGTTGACCATTTGATAAACAACACCATGAGGAAGAGAATT
>NW_011889780.1:10086-10426 GCF_000151845.1 Pteropus vampyrus
CAACACCATGAGGAAGAGAATTTGAAGACATCTCACCTATCAGGCCCTGTACTAGGAGCTGGAGAGAAATGGAGAAACAAGATGTGGTATTAAACCTGCTGACCCATGAGAGGATCAGACAAAATGTTTAGGATGCATTGTGAACAGTTTTGCCTGTGAGCAGGATGGTTTCTGGTACATGATATCTTGAAGATTAAAGACTTGGCCGTCTCTCTATGCTCTTCTCTTCCAGTTTCATCTGGACGTGATGCCTGGACTATTGCAGGAGTCTCTCAATAGGCATCCCACTCCCAGTCCCTGCTACATACTTGGTGTCTAGAATATAGCTCAGAATTGAGGA
>NW_011889780.1:11706-12134 GCF_000151845.1 Pteropus vampyrus
GTAAGCTCCCATCTCATTTTTGTTGAAGTGAAAGAAAAAAGAAAGCGTTATGTTTATGTTAGAGAGAGAGAGAGTGCAAAAACGGAAAGAAAGCGCTAATTTTTTATGATCTTAAAGAAAAATAACTTTCTTGTGCTCCATTTCCCTGTCAGTTCCCACTCATTTCTTTGCTCCCCTCTGGAGAAAGTCTCCTAGAAAGAGTGCTCCACACTTCTGTCTCGAACTCCTATCTTGCAATTCTCTCTCAAACACACTGCACTCAGATTTCACCTCCCATGTTGTCTCTAGCTCTGCCTGTTGGTTTAGTGGAAATGGCCAGGAGACAATCTCAGCTTCTAATTTTCCAGAACCTAAGCTCTCTTTCCTAGTGAAATAAATAATTCTTCCTTTGAGCACTAGAGCCTCCAAACCCACCAAACCCAAAGTTG
>NW_011889780.1:12184-12733 GCF_000151845.1 Pteropus vampyrus
ATTCTGATCTCAGCCAGAGTGCCCTACTTCACTGTCTCCATCTTGTTGGGTCCTGGCCTGAATTGTGCCCTGTCTTGTGAATCCAAAGTGTGTGAATTTATACAGGGAATGGTATATGCCTTGAGCAGCTGTAAGGTCCTTCACGGAACCTGATTCAAGATAAAGCAGCTGATGAATATTTCACGTGGAAGCAAGCCCTGAACACTAGAAAGACTTGAGATCAAATCGTGATTCTGCCACTTCTGGTGTATTATTGGGCAAGATACTAGCCTCCTTGTGCTTCAGTTTCGTCATCAGAAAAATGTAGCAATAACGGTATAGCGTAGTCGTGGGGATTAAATATGGTAAATTAATTTATTAGATTATGCAGATTAAATATGCAGTAAATTTGGTAAAATATACATGTAATTTATGCTCAAACTTACTCCCCAGTGTATGTCAGATGGCTGATCTATTCTGCTTGTCTTACAAATATATACATATTTTTGTACTTAGACTCAGAGTAATCAAGGACCACAACCACTCAGCCACTTTCTTCTGTTTCTTAGA
>NW_011889780.1:12783-14327 GCF_000151845.1 Pteropus vampyrus
TGGAACTCAGTAATTCTTGTTTCCATCAAATCCTCTTTCTCATGGTGTCACTTATCAGATGGTCAACATTTATCGAATGGTCAAGAAATGGTCTTTGCTGACCATTTAATAAACGATACCATGAGGAAGAGAATTTGATGCACGTCTTACCTATCAGGCCCTGTAATAGGAGCTGCAGAGAAATGGACAAACAAGATGTGGTATTAAACTTGCTGACCCATGAAAGGATCAGACAAAATGTCCAGGATGCATTGTGACCAGTTTTGCTGGTGGGCAGGAGGATTTCTGGTTCACAACATCAGGAAGATTTAAAGACTTGGCCGTCTCTCTATGCTCTTCCTCTTCCAGTTTCATCTGGACATGATGCCTGGACCATTGCAGGAGTCTCTAAATAGGCATCCCACTCCCAGTCCCTGCTACATACTTGGTGACTAGAATATAGCTCAGAATTGAAGAAAAGAGGAGAGATCAGAGGAAAGAGGGATAGAAGAGCCAGGGAGAGATGAATGTGGGGCTCCAAGCTCACTATGACCCTCCTTTGCAGCCATCACAGGTAATGGCCTAGGGCTGTGCCAGAGAGGAATGCCAGGACATCATTATCCCCTTTGAAGATGGTTACTTCCCTCTGCTTCCCCAATGAGAGAATCACAGCTCTTCCCAATTTCAGTGTCTTCCTGTAGCTCAAAGACTGCCCTGAACCTTCAATCAACTCCTTTCCCTTACTTATCATCCCTACCTTTATCTCTCCTACCAGTGTCTTTTTCTATATCCTCAGTGGGCTGCAGAGGAGGCCAACTGCCTCAGTTCCATAGCAATATTTTTCAATTCCATCCACTTTTCTCCCCACCTCATCTGAGGAGCACAGCCAAAAGACAAATAAAGAGGAAGAAAGATAAAGAGATAGAGAAATCAAAGAATACAGGAGGACAGAGGTCAGGAAGCTGAGCATATAGATGCTTAGGCTTGGAGGGTCTGATGTGAATAGAAAGGAGGTGGAGGAACCCAGTGGGAGAGAGAAAGGGACAGGTAAGGGAGCATCAAGCAGAGGATGTCTAGAGGTGGGTCTGCATGGCTCAGGCTTCTGCCAGTGCCCTTCTTTTCCTTACCTGATACTGGGCTCTGTGAGGAATGACCCAAGAGCCTGCTAGATTCCCATTTAATATTTGATCCTCAGGGAGGACAAATCAGGCAACTTCTGAATAAGCCTGTGTGCTGTGGGATTCTCCAGGCCCCCAGCAGCCTTCCTCAGCCCTAAGCATTCATTTAAGCATCCCAGCTTGCACTCAAGGCCTGTACACCCACCAGACCCCTCCTCCACTCCCCACAGGCCTCTACCTACTCCACCTCACAGTTCAAGTGGACTTATGTGTGAACATCAGTTAGAGTAAGTGCACAGACAGAGAAGTACAGGGGCGAGGGCTAGGCAGGCATGCCAGGGAAGGCTTTTATGTTCCATAAAGAATGAATAGGTGTTTCCAGGCAGATTGTCAGGGAAGGACTCTATTCTGATCTCAGCCAGAGTGCCCTACTTCACTGTCTCCATC
>NW_011889781.1:0-2097 GCF_000151845.1 Pteropus vampyrus
AGATTCCAGATCTCTTGGGGTTGCATTCAAATGGATAAAGACAAGCTAAATTATTAAACTGAAAAAGAAAACATCACAATATCTGAAAGATATTCCTCTGGTACAAAACAAAAATAATGTTATTGTAGAGTTTGACTGGGAGATATAGTTACTTTATTTTTTATTGTTAGACGAGGTCTTGTTGGGTGGTGTTTAGCTGAATACCAGACTTGAATAATCCATCAAGCAATTACCTTGTGACAGAAAATTCTGGCAGAGAGGATGACTGATACAAAGACACAAAGATCTTATGAGCTTGGTACATTTGAAGACCATAAAGAGGAATGGAGTATCTATAGCACAGTTGAGTGTGAAAGTGGCAGGAATTGAAATTAGACAGGTTGGTCCAGGTAAATCTTGTATTTTACGTGATGGTAAGAAGTTCAATTTATTCAAATTTCAAAGGGAGGTCACTAAAAGGCATTAAGCAAGAATAACTATCTAATGTTTTCTATTTGACTTAAGGAACGATCTTCAAGATTCTGAATAAGAGTTTTGTGTAGTAATATGTCATTTAGTAGAAAGTATCGTGCTATTAAATACTTTTTATAGACTCTGAAAGATCTAGTTATTCTATTCTAATTTGGTGGAGGGAGGAAAAGAAAGCTGTTTTATTCCATGAGAAACTGTCATGAAACTATTCAACTTTGTATTTTAAAGTTTTGGAGACTTTTGTGGTTATTCTTAATTGTCATTTTTTAATCATAGAAATTTAGTGTATTCAAAAATCTTTTCACCATGAATGCAATGATGTTAAGTATTTGATGTGTCAGTCATTATTTGGTTATAAGTATCTAAATTACTCTGGGTATTTTTTTAATGAGGATAATATAAGACATTATGTGTTTATAAAATCATGGAAAGGTCTATAAGAGTATCCTTTGGTGTGGCAACCAGTAATAAATTCCAAAACATTATCAAAAAATTGGTGTATATAGGAAGTTACTGTCCTCAAGCAATGATGGAGCTCAGGAATAGAGAAGTCATTTTTTGACTGCTGGTTCCAGGATCACAGTACTTGAAACATGGCCTATCATCAAGAAAATACTCCAGAGCCACTCTAGTACTACTAGATATCCCCACACAAAATGGAAGGCTTATGTTCTGTTGTCTCTATGCACACTTCCAGCATCTTTAAATTTAAATTTTACATAAGTAAATCAGAAGTCCTGAGAATACAACAGGACATCACAGTTCAGTTTTAATCCTTGAGTTCTATGGGTGAACCAGAGATAGACTGAATCTTATGAAGGCTCAGCTTAAAGCCAACAAAATGCCTGTTTGGATTAAGGCAGGGTTTCTCGATCTTGGCGTTATTGACATTTGGGGCCATACAATTCTTTGTTGTGTCAGAGGGGCGGGGAGGGGAGAGTTCCTGTGTACTATAGATTGTTTTCAGCATTCCTGAATTCTACTCACTAGGTTTCAGTCTAATCTCCTCAGTTGTAACAACTAAAAGTACCCTATGTTTTGCCTAATGCCCTATAAAGGGCAAATTTGCTCCAGCTGAGACACATTGGATTAAGGCAAATAACCTATATTGATCGAATAGTGAGATCGATGAACCTTCTTTTGGAGAAGCCTATATAATTTAAAATTTTGAATAAAAATATCCATAATTTAATAAAAAATCACTAGAAATGCTTAAAGATAGAAATATTTTATTGAAAAATAAGAAAAAAAAGATAGATAACTAAAATACAAGCAGAGATTATCCAGACTATGAAAATAAATAAAAATAACATTATAATTATAATAAAAGAAAAATATAGTAAATAGGTTTTAAAAAGTAAAGGATTTGAACAGAGAATTGGAATCCATAAAAAAAAATTAAATGAGAATTCCAGAATTGAAAAAAACTCTAAAATCATAATTTATTAGATGGGTATAAAATCAGATGAAACACTGGAGAAGACTAAAGAGTGAACTGGAGTTCAACTCAATAGATAATACTCAAATTGAAATGCAAATAGGGAAGAATGGAAAATACAGAAAAGGACATTAGAGATAGGTGAGGTTGAATGAAAATGTCTAACAGATTTGTGATTGAAGTCCAAG
>NW_011889781.1:3883-5186 GCF_000151845.1 Pteropus vampyrus
TAAAAGTTTTCTACCCCAGAGGCTACTCTCTATGATGAATATATGCCTCACCCTCTCCCGTGAACACTGGAAACCAATGAAAATGGTGTGATTTGCTGCAATACGATTTTATTTCAGATTCTAGTTAGAATATGGACAACGCTTTATTCTCGGGGGAAAAAAAAAAAAGGTCAAATCTGATGTCTCTCCGGTAAAGAGATACGATCTATACTTTGTAAATTTCTTAACTTCTCCCTTAATTTCTTTCCAATGTCAAATTTAAGATATAGTTTTAGTATCATGTTATTCTACTACTAATTGGGATGGTTTGCAATTGCTGCATAAATTCCAGGAATATCCAGAATTTCTTCACCAGCTATACCTTGGAACTTCTGGGCTTCCTACAGCATCAAAAGCTATGCTTTCTATACATTCTCACAGCACTCTAAATGTCCTGGCTGAGGAAGTATTTATGATCTCACAGTGCCACAATCATCAGGGTCTACAGTTTTACTAGATTAAGAGACTGTTCCAGGCACAGACATATGACTATAATTAGCAGAAACTTGCAAATTTGGAGAAAAGTGATTCTTAATAATTTAACTTGGAAAGAAACCTAATAGAATACATGAACAGAAATCTCTTAAAAGCTATAACAGTCAGCATTTACCATGGAAATGGAATTAAGCTCTTGGAACTGAACAGCATGAGGTACAGAATGGTACCACAGAAGGACTGGAGTCAGAGAACATTGGATGTGCACCTCAGTCACACTGTTTCTCAGCTCTGAGACTTCAAACAGGTTATGCTGAAATGAGGTTCCTATCTCAGAATAATAAGATGTATTTCATGGGCTTTATGAAAATTAAGTTAGACAGTGTGAGTACTAGTTTCTAGCACAGGGGATGTATTCAGAGAGACAGACACATGAACATGCAGAGGAGAGAGACTTAATTTCCACATGACCCAGAGATTAGTAGCTCAAAAAGGAAAAATGTAAATTGTCTTATTTTCTTATTTTTTTTCTTTTTTATTTTCTTAAGTTTTGATTATCTTTAGTGAGTTATGCTTTAAGTTATTTGATTTTACACTTGTATTATTGAATCTGGAGATTTATCTCTCCCGCTTAGGACATGCTTAAAATTAATTATAATGGTATTATTAATATGAATATTAATATAATTACATTAGCAGCAAATTTTGCTTTTGTAATTTGACTAAAATGATGCTAGCAACTTTTAAAACAGTATTAGGTAAGAAAGCAGATACACGCTTTTACTTCTTTGGTATAACCTACAGCGCCTAAAGTCTATTTCTTCTTCAT
>NW_011889781.1:7398-9437 GCF_000151845.1 Pteropus vampyrus
CACTCCCCTATGTACTTCCTGTTAGCCAATCTTTCCTTCATTGATTTCTGCCTTTCCTCAGTCACTACCCCTAAAATGATTACAGACTTTCTCAAGGAAAAAAAGACCATTTCCTTTGGAGGCTGCATGTGTCAGGTTTTCTTTGGACATTTCTTAGGAGGAGGTGAAATGGTGCTACTTGTATCAATGGCCTACGACCGTTATGTGGCCATCTGCAAGCCACTTCATTACTCCAGCATCATGAACAGACAAACATGCATCGGATTAGTAATGACATCATGGATCATTGGCTTTGTGCATTCAATAAGCCAACTTTCTATGATTATAAATCTGCCCTTCTGTGGACCCAGGGAATTGGATAGCTTTTTCTGTGACATTCCATTGGTGATAAAGCTAGCTTGCATGGATACCTATATTCTAGAAATGTTGATAAATGCTGACAGTGGAGTACTGGCAACCATCTGCTTCATTCTGTTGCTGATCTCCTATGCTTATATTCTGTTTACTGTCTGCCTTTACTCAAAGGATGGGACATCCAAGGCTCTCTCCACTTGTACTGCCCACATCACAGTGGTGGTGCTATTCTTTGGGCCTTGCATCTTCATCTATTTGTGGCCGCTTAGTATCACCTGGGTGGACAAGTTTCTTGCTGTATTTTATGCAGTCATCACTCCTCTCCTAAATCCAGCCATTTACACTCTAAGAAATAAAGAGATTAAAAATGCCTTTAAGAGACTACAGTGTTAGCATATGGATTTCTGTGGGTATTTCGGAGTCTTATATTATCAGACTGTCCAATGTAAGATCCCTAAATTAGCCACACCAGTCCTGTTACTTGGGACTGGGAAGCATTCCCCAATTCACATATGGAAATCGTGTATATCTCCAGATGTAAGTTTTGTGTCAATTCTATTATATTCCACAATCATATATTGATCATTGAATGCAAAATGATTTGAGAAATTTGGCCAGGTTTTATAACTACAATTTTGATTGTGCTCAAGAATGACTTAAAATTAATCACAATGTTAAAGTTACTTATTCCTATTGGTGCTGCTTTTTCAATAACCACCACCAAATCTTGAAATTTCTATTATGCTAAACATATTAGAGCAAAGTATTTCACCCTCTCCAAATTTCTGTCGGTATGTCAGGGCAGTATGTATTGCTTTCTTTATTTTTGCAAATGAATAAATTATTTTCTCAATTATTTAAAATTCTAGCCACATATCTTTCTGAAGAGAAAGTATAATTAAGCATTTCTCATCATACTCAGAAATATAATTGAATCATAATCATAATGTGGATAGTGTGTCATTCCTTCAACTTCATGTTTTAGCCATTTGTGAAACAGTGTGATGGTCTTTTGAAGACATACATTAAATACAGAGATGGACGAACCAACAACCTTTGGGCATCTTGCTGCTTCTCTTTCTATTTATAAATGGGTTAGGCAGTTATTATCTATACCAATAAAGTCAAGGGAAAGTGTTACGAAAGTTAGGCCAAAAAGTCTAATTTTGGAATAAGCTATCCATTTAATTCACTGCAATGTTCAGATGCCTGCAAGCAAAGAGATTGTGTATAAAGTTTATGATTTCTTTATTACTACTCATAACAAAATCTTTAAATTCTTCCTGTTGTATGCCTCATTAGATATACAAGTTTACATACTCTTATCTGAAATTCATGGAACCAATATACTTCAAATTTCATATTGCTTTGTAGAGATAACATGGTCCTGTGAACTTTGTAACACACCCAGTAGAGTCTGAAGCATAAACCATTAAATAAAATAATTACTATTTCTATGTATATATGTATTTATCTGTCCTGATTTTTCAAATTATAATTTCTGTACATTGGTTTGAATAAAATCTATTGACTATCTTTCGTTTGATCCTTTCTTCTGCTGTATCCAGCCTTTTTTAAGTCTATTAAGTTCACAGCTTCATATACTTTTCAGTCTAAACTATCACTTGGTCCTTTCTTATATATTCCATTTCTCTATTGACATTCTTATTCTTTTTTGTTTTTTC
>NW_011889781.1:9487-10634 GCF_000151845.1 Pteropus vampyrus
AGTTAACTATTTTTGTTGGTGAAAAAGATTTGTCATTTTGGCAAGACTAGTATTAATATTTTTTTGAACTGATTCACTTATTTATTCATTAATGAAAAAATCATTAACTTTCAATAATGTGCTAAATATTATTTCAGTTTTTCAAATTTATATAACCTATTTTTCTACCATACAATCCCTTAATAAAATGTTATATTAAAAAAATGTTACATTATTTCAGGTCGACAGTATTTAATTGACCATAAGCCTTGATTCATAACATACTATCACTATTTTCCCAAGCCCATTTTATCTTTGTTTGTTTACTAATAAAACTGTACTTAAGAAAACATAACTTGATACAAGATCTAAATATTAATAATAACATACAATTGCTTATGCACTCATCTTTATGCTGACCATTAGCCTTCCCACACTTGAGATTATGTCTTACATTTTATATGTTTTTGTGTAGATAGTTTTAGCATCTTATACAAGATCCAGAAAACTGTAGTTAATTTTCTATTGCTTTTAACCTTATAAAAATTATGCTGAGTGAATCTACATAAGACTTTTTTCCTTTCATTGTTATATTTTACTAAGATACATCTATATCATTATATATAGTTGTATTTTATTTGCCATAGTTCTCAATAATATTCCATTGTTCTGCTTATGGACATTATTATACATTTCTCCTTATATACATATGCAAGAATTTATCTCAGGTGTGTAAACAGGAGTGAAATTGCTGGGTCATAGAATGTGTGACTGCTGAACTTTACAAGATAAGGCTACATTATATCCAAAGTGATTATATTGGTATACACTTTTATCAGCAATATGTGAGAAATCCTCTGAATTCACATACTGTTTATTCCAAAAATCTAATTTCATGTTTTGTCTTCAGATGAATTTACAACAAACTGGACAAAATGGAAGAAGTTAACCAGTCCGTGGTGTCTGAATTTATTATTCTTGGGCTTTGTGATTCATGGGAGCTCCAGGCCGTCCTCCTAGTGATTTTTTCTTTGCTTTATTTGATCACCATTTTAGGCAACATCTTCATTGTGCTCCTAATTATCTCTGACCTTCATCTCCACTCCCCTATGTACTTCCTGTTAGCCAATCTTTCCTTCATTGATTTCTGCCTTTCCTCAGTCACTAC
>NW_011889781.1:12849-13780 GCF_000151845.1 Pteropus vampyrus
ACTTATGAGAATCCAGGCAACCTGATGTCTAAAGTCATACTTTTAACAGATTTTAAATCTATAATATATACTTTCTCAGCAATGTTCAGAGCAATATTCAGCAATTTCTCATAAACATTTTCTGGAACTTTAATTCAGTTGCCAAACAACTTATTTAAAACAGAGTTCATGTGATAATTCAGTGTAATCTCATAATCAAATATCTATTCTAAATATTATAAAAGGGCAACTTTAGAAATAACAGCCCTAATTTTTTATAATTATTTAAACATTTGCATTACCTGAAGCCATTTGAAAATGCACAAAGTAATTTGTACTCTTAGGAGTTACTTTGGAGAACTTCCTCAAATTCAGGAGTTGACTACTCAGCATCCTCATTGCCATTTTCATATCCTTGTTCCTCAATGTGTAGATAATAGGATTCAGAAAAGGCATAATCATGAAGTCCAAAATGTCAAGAAACTTATCCACTGGCACTGTGGGCAAAGGCCACATGTAAATAAAGATGTATGGTCCAAAGAACAAAACCACCACAGTAGTATGAGCTCAGAGTAGAAAAGACCTTAGACCAACCACCTGAAGAACATTTACATACAGTGAACAGGATGAAAATATAGGAGATAATCAACAAGAAGAAGGTCCCCACAGAAATGAACCCACTGTTGGTTAAAGAAATCCAATGTTTCAGCTGTACACTATAACAGTAAGGCATATATATATTTACACTGTGTGTTCACCACTCATAATTAGATTTCTTTCTGTCACCACATATTTGACCTCCTTTACCCTGTCTTCCTCCCCGCTACCCCCACTCCCTACCCTCTGGTAACCACTAGTCTATACTCCATGACCATGAGTCTCTGTTCATTTCTCCTGTCCATTTGTTGCTTTTAGGTTTCTATCCCACAAATAAGTGATATCATGTGATTTT
>NW_011889781.1:13830-15495 GCF_000151845.1 Pteropus vampyrus
TTGCTGCTTCTCTTTCTATTTATAAATGGGTTAGGCAGTTATTATCTATACCAATAAAGTCAAGGGAAAGTGTTACGAAAGTTAGGCCAAAAAGTCTAATTTTGGAATAAGCTATCCATTTAATTCACTGCAATGTTCAGATGCCTGCAAGCAAAGAGATTGTGTATAAAGTTTATGATTTCTTTATTACTACTCATAACAAAATCTTTAAATTCTTCCTGTTGTATGCCTCATTAGATATACAAGTTTACATACTCTTATCTGAAATTCATGGAACCAATATACTTCAAATTTCATATTGCTTTGTAGAGATAACATGGTCCTGTGAACTTTGTAACACACCCAGTAGAGTCTGAAGCATAAACCATTAAATAAAATAATTACTATTTCTATGTATATATGTATTTATCTGTCCTGATTTTTCAAATTATAATTTCTGTACATTGGTTTGAATAAAATCTATTGACTATCTTTCGTTTGATCCTTTCTTCTGCTGTGTCCAGCCTTTTTTAAGTCTATTAAGTTCACAGCTTCATATACTTTTCAGTCTAAACTATCACTTGGTCCTTTCTTATATATTCCATTTCTCTATTGACATTCTTATTCTTTTTTGTTTTTTCATTTTCAACATTTTAATGTCTTTTTCATTTATTTGTTTATTTTTATGGTGACATTGGCTAACAAAATCCAGTAAGTTTCAGCTGTACACTTTAACAATAAGGCATATATATACTTACACTGTGTGTCCACCTGCCATAGTTAGATTTCTTTCTGTCACCACGTATTGGACTCCCTTTACCCCACCTACCTTCCGCCTCCACTACTCCTTCCCTCTGGTAACCACCAGTCTGTAGTCCATTTCCATGAGTCTCTGTGTCTTTTTTTTAAATATATGAGTTATTTTATACTCTTTGCTAACTTCGACAATTGAGCTATCTGTGGTCAGCTTCAATTAACTATTTTCTTCTTAATTATATGTCACATATCCCTGCTTCTTTGCATGTTTCATAATTATTTTATGTATTTTAGACTTTGTGTATAAAAAACCACATAGTTCTGACTTGATATATTCCTCCAGAAACTATTTACTTTTTCCTCCCTGAGACATAAGAGATTAAGGTGTAATCACCCAATCCAATCCAATACTGAGACTATTTGAATTTGGATTGTATTTTTTATAAGACTCATACACTTCTCATTTGTGCCTGCTCCTTGGATATATTTCTTCCAGGTTTTGATTATGATTTGGATGGATCTTCCTCCTCAGTCTGAAAGATTTCAGGTCACTCATTTTTGCCCTTCAGAATTTTTGAGTTTAAAAATTTAATGTTCTTTTCCTTCTACTGATTTCAAAAGTAAGTTATGGCAAATTCTCAATCAGAAAACTGGCTTTACATTTGTTCTTTTTATTTAACGTACTTAACAAATATCCTTTACAGATACAAATATTAGGCAACATAATAATTGTGAACAGGAAAAAGAAAATATTACTAAATATATAATCTAGAAAGAATTTTAGATCATAAATGCCAACAAATAGAGTCCTTTCATGGTTTAGCAATGAATTTAACTCTGTCTTCTAGTTATCAAAGTAAAGTATAGGTTGAATAGTTTCGCAATTTCCACATATT
The DNA here is from genome assembly GCF_000151845.1 of Pteropus vampyrus. Classification (NCBI taxonomy): domain Eukaryota; kingdom Metazoa; phylum Chordata; class Mammalia; order Chiroptera; family Pteropodidae; genus Pteropus; species Pteropus vampyrus. The sequence continues at coordinate 15,462 of NW_011889781.1, forward strand.
ATACACACACACACACACACACACACACACACAC
>NW_011889781.1:17180-18122 GCF_000151845.1 Pteropus vampyrus
ATTTTAACTATGTTGATTCTTCTGATCCAAGAACACGGAATCTTTCCATTTCTTTGCATCTTTGATTTCTTTTAATAGGGTCTAGTAGTTTTCATTATATAGGTCCTTCACATGTTTTGTTAAATTTATTCCTAGGTATTTAATTCTTTTTGTTGCTATTGCAACAAAAAGAAGTTATTTTGTCCACTTCTTTTTCTGACATTTCATTATTAGAATATAGGAACACTATTGATTTTTGAACATTGATTTTGTATCCAGAGACTTTACTGTATTTGCTTATTGTTTCTAGTAGTGTTCTTGTAGAGTCTTTAGGGTTTTCTATATGGAGAATTGTGTCATCCACAAATAGTGACAATTTGATTTCTTCATTTCCTATTTGGATGCTTTTTACGTCTATCTCTTGCCTGATTGCACTCACTAGGACCTCCAATGTTATGTTGAATAACAGTGACAATAGTGAACAGCCTTGTGTTGTTCCTGACCTTAGAGAGAAGATTTTTAGTTTTTCACCATTAAGTATAATATTGGCAGAGGGTTTGTCATAGATGGCTTTTATTATGTTAAGGTACTTTTCTTCTATACCAATTTTGTTATGTGTTCTGATCATAAATGGATGCTATATCTTGTCAAAGGCTTTCTCTGCATCTATCGATATGATCATATGATTCTTAATCTTTAATTTGCTTATGAGATATATCACAGTAATTGATTTGGTATGTTAAACCATCCCTATGCCCCCGAGATAAAGCCCCATTGATCCTGGGGTATAATCTTTTTAATATGTTGCTATATTCGGTTCACTAGTATCTTCTCTAGGATTTTTGCATCTGTGTTCATGAGAAATACTGGTCTATAGTTTTCTTTTTTTGTGTATTATCTTTGCCAGTTTGGTATCAGAGTAATATTGGCCTCATAAAAATGTGTTGGGAAGTATTGCCTCTT
>NW_011889781.1:18172-20420 GCF_000151845.1 Pteropus vampyrus
GACTTTTTGGAACAGTTTGAGGAGAATAGGTATTAAATCTTTGAATGTTTGATAGAATTCACTAGTGAAGCCATCTGATCCTGGACTTGTACTTTTTGGTAGGTTTTGGATGATCGTTTCAATTTCCATACTGCTGATCGGTTTATTTAGATTTTCCAGTTCTTCTTGATTCAGTCTAGGAAGGTTGTATTTTTCTAAGTACTGGTCCATTTCTCCTAGGTTATTAAATTTGGTGTTATACATGTTTTCATAGTATTCTTGTACAAGCCTTCTATTTCCGCAGTGTCTGTCGTAATTTTCCCACTTCATCCCTGATTTTGTTTATTTGTGTTTCTTCTCTTTTTTCTTTAGTGATTCTAGCCAGGGATTTGTCAATGTTATTAACCTTCTCAAAGAACCAGCTCTTTGTTGCATTTATCTTTTCTATGTTTTTTCTTCTTTTCGATTCCATTTATTTCTGTTCTCATTTTGATTATTTCTTTCCTTCTACTGACTTTAGGCTTCATTTGTTCTTTTTTTTTTCTAGTTTTTTAAGAGGAAGCGTCAGGTTGTTTATTTGGGCTCGTTCTTGTATTTGTAGATAGGCCTGTAAAGGTATTAACTTTCCTCTATGACCATGTTTGCCATGTCCCAAAAGTTTTAATATGTTGTACTATCATTATTATTTGTTTCTATGTATCTCTTGATATCTTTTTATTTCTTCTCTGACCCAGTTATTCTTCAGTAGCATGTTGTTTAATTGTCATGTATTTGTGGTTCTTCTTGATTTCTTTCAGCAGTTGATCTCTAGTTTCAAAGCATTATGATCAGAGAATATGGTTGGTGTGATTTCAACCCTCTTATATTTGTTGATGCTATTTCTATGTCTTAGTATGTGGTTGATTCTTGAGAATGTTCCATGTGCACTAGAGAATATATAAGCCGCTGTTTGGGGATGGAAGGCTCTGTATATGTCAATGACCAGTTGGTCCTTTAAGGATGTTATTTCCTCACCAATTTTTTGTTTGTATGATCTGTCCATATCCGAAAATGGGATATTTAGGTCCCCTACTATGATAGTGTTTTGGTCTGTTTCTCCCTTTAGTTCTGTTAGTAATCACTTTACATATTTTGGGCTTCTTGATTGGGAGCATAGATACTAAAAAGTGTTATGTCTTCTTGGTGCATGATTCCCTTTATCATTATGAGGTGTCCTTCAGTATCTTTCTTTATCTTTTTATTTTGAAGTCTATTTCGTCCGATGTTAGTACTGCTACACCCACTTTCCTCTGAATGCCATTCGTATGAAATATCATTTTCCACCCTTTCACTTTGAATCTATATTTGTCTTTAGAGCTGGGATTTGTTTCATGGAGGCAGCATATGGTTGGGTTTTGTTTTTTTTGATCCAATCTGCAACTCTGTGCCTTTTTATTGGTGAGTTCAATCCATTTGTATTTACGGTGATTATTGAAATGTCAGGTTTTCCTATAGTCATTTTATCTTTTGCTTTCTGGTAGCTCAGTGTTTCCATTGCTTCTTTGTCCTTGTGTTTCTGTTTTCTTTATTTTGGTTGGCTTTTGTGGTTTTTGCCTCTGGTTCTCCTTGTTATATTTTATATACTTCATTTCTGAATCTTCAGTGTGTGGGTACCATTAAGAATATGAAACGGATAGTTATATATACACAGTCGTCTCTTTTATTCTGCACGTGCCTTATCTCCATTCCCCTTTGCGAATTTGGACTTTGATTCCTTCCCTTTTCAGTTGTCTCAGTTTGTCCCTACATATGCTGAACATTCATGACTATCTTGCTATAGCAAATCTCTTCTTATTGTTTAAGCTTATAATGCCTTGTTCTTAATAAGGATTGCTCTCCTCTGCTTCTTTTTCCTGACACCTTACTTCTAATTATGGTTTGTTTGTTTGTCATTTACTTTTAGGTGAGCTGACCCCTTTCAGTATTTCCTGTAGTGTAGGCCTTGGACAGGAGAATATCCTCAATTTTTATATGTCTAGAAAGGTCTTTATTTCTTCTTCATATCTAAAGGAGAGCTCAGCTGGATACATTATTTTTGGCTGGTAGTTCCATTCACTTAATATTTTGAATATTTGATTCCATTTCTTTCTGGCTTGTAAGGTTTGTGCTGAGAAGTTCGAGGTTAATCTAATGATTTTTCCTTTATAAGTTACTGTTTTCTTCTCTCTGGCTGCCCTGAGAATTCTCTTTGTTGTTGGTTTTTGATAATTTTAATACAATGTGTCTTATT
>NW_011889781.1:20508-20764 GCF_000151845.1 Pteropus vampyrus
ACAAGATATTTAACAAGATAGTTAAAAAGTTAATATATAAAACATAAAATATTTTTTTAAATTTAATTGCAATATTAATAGTCACACGATAACTAATGGAGGACTTTAAATTTTTAACTGATGCAATAAAATGTTTATGAATGTCTCTTAAACAGTTAAAAGACAAAAGTCATATTCCATTGAGAAAATACTTGTTTTCTGCCACTGTAAAAATGGATAAAATGAGTACTATCATGATAAATAAAATGCATTCCTT
>NW_011889782.1:0-1557 GCF_000151845.1 Pteropus vampyrus
ATTTGCATTTCTCTAATAGCTAGCGATATTGAGCATCTTTTCATATATTTCTTGGCCATTTGTATGTCCTCTAGGGAGAAGTGTCTGTTCAGGTCCTCTGCCCATTTTTTGATTGGATCATTTGTTTTTTTGTTGTTATTGAGTCCTACGAGTTCTTTGTATATTTGGGATATTAGGCCCTTATTGGAGGCATTGCTTGCAAATATGTTTTCCCATTTGGATGGTTGTCTCTTTACCTTGTTGCTTTACCTATTTCGGGTCTCCCTGATTGGGAGCATAAATGTTAATAAGTGTTACGTCTTCTTGGTGCATGATTCCCTTTATCATTATGAAGTGTCCCTCAGTATCTTTCTTTATCTTTTTGAAGTCTATTTCGTCTGATATTAGTACCACTGCTCCCGTTTTTTTCTGAATGCTATTTGCTTGAAATGTCATTTTCCACCCTTTCACTTTGAGTCTATATTTGTCTTTGGAGCTGAGATGTGTCTCCTGGAGGCAGCATATGGTTGGGTTTTGGTTTTTAATCCATTCTGCAACTCTGTGCCTTTTTATTGGTGAGTTTAGTCCATTAACATTTAGGGTGATTATTGAAATATGAAGTCTTCTTGTAGCCATTTTATCTTTTGCTTTCTGGTAACTTGGTGTTTCCATTGCTTCTTTGTCCTTATGTTTCTGTTTTCTTTATTTGGGTTGGCTTTTGTGGGTTTTCCCTCTGGTTTTTCTTGTTTTATGTTATATACTTCAGTTTTGATTCTTTGGTGTGTGGTTACCATTATAAATATGCAAAGGATAGTTATATAGAGAGAGTCGTCCACTTTCTTCTGTATGTGCCTTATCTACATTCCCCTTTGTGAATTTGGGTCTTTGAATCCTCCCCCTTTCAGTCATTGTCACCTCTATTTGTCTCTATGTATGCTGAACGTTCATTACTATCTTGCTATAGCAATTCTCTTATTATTATTTAAGCTTATAATGTCCTGTTCTTAGTCAGGATTGCACTCCTCTGCATCAATTTGCCTTATAGTCGCTTTACTCCTAATTACGTTTTTTTTTTTTTCTTTTTGTCATTTTGTTTTAGGTGAACTGACCCCTTTCAGTATTTCCTGTAGTGCAGGACTCGTAGTGGAGAATTCCCTCAATTTTTGAATGTCTGGAAAGGTCTTAATTTCTCCTCTATGTCTAAAGGAGAGCTTACTTGGAAACATTATTCTAGGCTGGTAGTTATTTTCACTTAATAGTTTGAATATTTGATTCCACTCCTTTCCAGCTTGTAAGGTCTGTGCTGAGAAGTCCGACGATAATCTAATGGGCTTCTCCTTTATGAGTTACCGTCTTCTTTTCCCTGGATTTCTTTTCCCAAAGAAATCTGTCTTTGTCATTGATTTTAATAATTTTAATACAATGTGTCTTGGTGTAGGCCTTTTTTCGGTTGAGATAATTGAATATTCTGTTGACTTCTTGAATTCCAAGCTCCAGCTCATTCCTTAGATTTGGGAAATTCTCATCCACTGTTTGTCTGAAAATGCTTTCTAGTCCCTGCTCCTTTTCTTCATCTTC
>NW_011889782.1:3254-3621 GCF_000151845.1 Pteropus vampyrus
TAAAGATGACTACTTTTTGTAATTATATGCTTGTTTTAAGGATCTTGAGTGAGCACTCATGTTCAGTGGCCTCTCCGCTTCTGATGATCTTGGAGAACTGCAGTTGAAGATCTCCAATTTGGGTAACTTTACAATTTTTGTTATTTAAGTGTGCATAATGTCACTCTAGTTGGTAAATATATAACCGAGCAGCAATTTATTGTTCTTTGTCTGCTGAACTGGTAGTAAATAATATCTAATAAGGTCATTTTATAAATCCGAATGACAATCTGTTTCTAGAACTTTTTTCAGAGCACCCAGTCAAATGTCTTAGGTCATTCAAGGGCTGATTAAAGAAAAGCAACCTATGGCTTTCGATAAAAGGACT
>NW_011889782.1:6741-8698 GCF_000151845.1 Pteropus vampyrus
TTAGTGATCCTATGAAGGTGTATGAGGTCATCTAGAAATATTGCCTTTAGAGCTGGGCACACCGAATATAGAGGCTTGTTGGAGCCCATTTAGGGACTTAATTGAGGTAATGGGAAAAATGTAAGTTTAAAATCTCAATAACCTGATGGTCAAACTCTGGTGTCTTTTATGTCCTTTTTGAGGAGAGCTGAGCTATCATTCTAAATAGAGAAGAGAAGGGGACCTCTGTGACAGGACTGCATGCCTGAGGGCTTCATTTCAGTCTTCAGCAGAGGGGGATTAGTTGGTTTTCTGCTATTTGCACAAGGTAACTGAGCAGACGTTAGAAGTGAGGAGGAATATTGCCTTAAAAATCAAGATCATAAGAACGACAGTGATTTTTTCAAACCCCTTAGCCTTCTTATCAGAAAGTGATTTATTTCTACCTTAGGTGAAACAACAGCATATATAGGCATGAGGATACATGATGTTTCCATCTTATGTCGTTTCTATAATCCATTACATGTAGTATTTTTAAATAAATGCCACTGCCTAGTTCTATCACAGATGCAATGACTGATCATAGCAGTTGGTCAATCATCAGCTTTATTTTTCAATATGCAATTATGCCCATGTTTATTTTCAGATGTAATTGTTTTTAAACTAAGTGTTGCCTAATGCAAAAGGAACTTTGCATTGAGTGAGACTCAATCAGTATATAGAAAATTTTGACGTGACTCCCACTAACTTGCTACACCAGGAAACCCATTTCCTGCTCTGGGGCAGCAGCAACACAGCTCAGCATTTCTTCTTTCTCCCTCTCAGAGTCACCTTGTGTTGCAGAGCTCTGAAACTGAAAAAGAACAAGATATTTCCATCTAGTGAAAGAACATGGACATGTTGCTCTCCAGACTTCTGGAGGTGGTCATGGCTTCAGTGTGGCTAGGTAGGGATGGCCCAAGTGGGAATGGGCCTCCTGTGTGACCCAAGGACTGGAGGTCCAGGCAGTGTCTTCTGGGTACCTCGGGAAGGAAAGGTAGCAGGGTGTGAAAAAGATATTATTTTTGTCTCATACCACTTATCCCCAAACCTTCTGTTGTATATTTTTTCTTTCAAGATCCAGTATTGCCCAGAAGGTAACTCAAGGCCATCGGGCAATGTTAGTGCAAGAGAAGGAGGCCGTGACCCTGGACTGCAGATACGACACTAGCGAGATAACTTATAGTCTATTCTGGTACAAGCAGCTCAGCAGTGGGGCGATGATTTTACTTATTCGTCAGGACTCTTATAACCAGCGAAATGCCACAGAAGGTCGCTATTCATTGAATTTTCAGAAAGCAAACAATTTTGGCAACCTCGTCATATCAGCTGCACAGCTGGAGGACTCTGCATTGTATTTCTGTGTCCTGAGTGAGCCCACAGTGAGATGTTTGTAGGAGGAAGGTATACCAAAACCCCAGGGCTCTGCCTGATGCATCCACCTGCTGTAGGGACCATGACCAGCACAGACAGGAAGTGGCAAGGGCTGTGGCAGCACAGATATAAGTAAAGTCAGAGAGAAAACACTCTATGAAAATACCTATCAAATTCATAAACCATGTCTAGAGTTATTGTTCTTCAAAAATGCCCTTATTTTTGAAAATTTTGTTTATTGAAGACAAAGAACAGCCACAGTGAACAATTTGCCATTAGGTGATAGATTGAGCAAGAAGAATTTACAGAGAATTTCAGAAACATCTGACAGAGAAATCAGTAAAAAGTATGTGAATTGTTGGAATTTCAGATCAATGTGTTTAGTAAAATTTTTATTCGGTATATATTATGTGGGTGAGGTAAAAGTCTCTTTTACCTTCTTTGGGTTGGCTGGATCTAAGAATTAAACTGACATAAGACACATTAACAGGAGAAAAGCACTCAAATTTATTGAAGTTTTACTTATATGTAGAAGCCTTCGCAAGAGAATGAAGATCTGAAGACT
>NW_011889782.1:9549-10041 GCF_000151845.1 Pteropus vampyrus
CGATGCTCAGTATCCCTTCATTAAAAGAAACAAAGAAACAAGAGAAAAAGTATTTGAAAACCAGAAAGTTTAAATCACCTTTAATAACTGTCTTCGCACTTAAAATATGTTTTTGCATTTTTTAAATTCATGAAAATGCTGTTTTTCTATATAAAATACTGCATGTTTTTCATTATATTTTGATGTTTTTTCCTTTATTTTCACATTTAATTAAACTTTTTTATATTCATTATCATTGATATTCCATGTATGAAATGGCTATTTAAAAATTTACATTGAGAATGTGGCTAAGAGTTTCTAACTTTTAAACTACAGATAATTTGCAACATATTCTTACTTACATTAGCTATAAATTTTATTTTACAGAACTAGCTAATTTTAACATAACACCTACTAAACATGGCACAATAAAAATGATTCACTCTTGAGTAGAGATGTAAATATTAAATTAAAAAATTAAAATATAAGAGACCATATATTAACAGAATAATG